>NC_060215.1:46375000-46675000 GCF_021130785.1 Homalodisca vitripennis
ATTTAAATAAAAAAAAATTTTTAAAAAAAAAATTTAAAAATTTTTTTTAAAAAAAATTTCTTTTTTTTTGGGAATTTAAAAAAATTTTGGGGGTTTTTTTTGGGGGTTTTTTTTGGGGTTTTTTCCCCCAAAAAAAAAATTTTTTTTTAAAAATTTTTTTTTTTTCCCCCTTTTTATAAAAAAAAAAAATTTTTTTAAAAAAAAATTTTTTAAAAGGGGTTTTTTAAAGGGTTTTTGGGTTTTTAAAAACCCTTTAAAAAATTTTTAAAATTTTTTTTTCTTTTTTTCCCCAAAAAAAATTTTTTGGGGGAAAAAAAAAACCCCCCAAAAAAAACCCCCCAATTTTTTTTTTTTTCCCAAAAAAAAGGGGCCCAAAATTTTTTATTTTTAAATTTTAAAATTTTAAAAAAAAAAATACAAAAAAAAAAAGGGTTTTAAAAATTTTTTAGGATTTTGGAAAGGATAAAAAAAAAAATTTTTTTCTTTTTTTAAAAAAATTTTTTTTAAAAATTTTTAAAAAAAACCCCCCCTTTTTTAAAAAAAAAAAAAATTTTAAAAATTTTTTTTTTAAAAAAATTTTTTGGTATTTTTTAAAAAAATTTTCCCCAAAATTTTAAATTTTTTTCCTTTAATTTTTTTTTTTTAAAAATTTTAAAAATTTTTAAAAATTTTTTTTTTTTAAATTTAAAAAAATTTTTTTAAAAAATTTTGTTTTTAAAAAGGTTTTAAAACCCCCCCCAAAAATTTTTTTCCCCCCAAATTTTTTTTAAAAATTTTTTTTTAAAATTAAAAATTTTTTTTTTTTAAAAAAAAATTTTTTTTTTTTTAAAAAAAAAACCCCCCCCAAAAAACCCCCCTTTTTTTTCCCTTTTAAAATTTAAAAAATTTTAAAAAAAAAAAAAATTTTTTTTTTTTAAAAAAAACCCCCCCCAAAAAATTTTTTCCCCTAAAAAAAAAAAATTTTTAAAAAAAAAAAAAAAAAAAATTTTTTTTCCCCCCTTTTTCCCCCTTTCCCCCCCCCCCCAAAAAAAAAAACCCCCCTTTTAATTTTTTAAAAAAATTTTTACCCCCCAAAAAAAATTTTTTTAAAAAAACCCTTTTCCCAAAAAATTTTTTTAAACCTTTAAAATTTAAAAAAAATTTAAACCCCCCCCCCCCCAAACCCCAAAAACCCCCCTTTTTTTTTAAAACCCCCAAAAAACCCCCCCAAAAAATTTTAAAAAACCCCCCAAAAAAACCCCAAAAAAATTTAAAAAAACCCCTTAAAAAAAACCCCCAAAAAAAAAAAAATTTTTTTAAAATTTTTTTTTTCCCCAAATTCCCCCCCAAAAAAAAAACCCCCCCAAAAAAACCCCAAAATTTTAAAAAAAAACCCAAAAAAAAAAAAAAATTTTTTTTAAAAAAAAAACCCCCCAAAAACCCCCCCCCCCCCCAAAAAACCCCCAAAAAAAAATTTTTTTAAAATTTCCCCCCCCCCCAAAAAAAAAACCCCCCCCCCCCCTTTAAAAAAAAAAAAAAAAAAAAATTAAATTTTTTAAAAAAAAAAATTTTTTTGGGGTTTTTTAAAAGGGGGAAAAAAAAAAAAAAAAAAAAATTTTTTTTTTTTTTTTTAAAAAAAATTTCCAAAAATTTTTTTTTTTAAAAAAAAAAAAAAAATTTTTTTTTTTTTTTTTTAAAAAAAAAGGGGAAATTAATTTTTGGTAAAAATTTTTAATAATTTAAAAAACCCCCCGGGGGGAAAAAAAAAAAGGGGGGGAAAAAGGGCCAAAGGGGTTTTTTAAATTTTAATTTTTAAAAAATTTTAAAAGTTTAAAAAAAAATTTAAAACTTTTTTTTTTTTAAAAAAAAAAGCTTTCTTTTTTAAAAAAAATTTTTTTCCCCCCCTTTTTTTTTGGGGGTTTTTTTTTTTTTTTTTTCCCCAGTTACACGGACGTTTCATACGATTCCGCTCCAGTAGAATGATAGATAAAAAATAATGTTTCCTACAATAACCGCGATTTTTAAGTGAAATTATGTTTGGTAATTAACTATTAAAAACTTTATAGTACACATTAAATCGATAGATTTTTTGATCATAATACTAACTCATTATAAAAAGTTGAAGAACCTATGCCTTACAACTCATGTATTTTTAAACTTCGTTATTCCTCATAATCCTCCATAGCAAAAAAAGCACAGAAAGTGCTTGAGTACAAATCGATAGCCCTTGTTGAGGTGATATAAAAAAAAAACCGAATATTACATGTTTCATTTTGATTACTATGAATCTAGTTAATGATGATCTTTTAGGAGACAGCGAATTTGCTTAAACTATATTATTTACAAAATCTTCCACAATTTAAAATTGTTACCAAATCTTAGTTTTTAATGTTATTTAGTTTTTTTATAAAATTTTACGACGTTTTTAGCATGTTTTTCTTATTTCTCTGTTCTTTCCGAATCATGAGCTTTTATTTTTTGATTGTTGAGGGGGGGGGAGTTTTTTAGATTGCTATATGACAACTCACAAAGATACGTTCAACCTCATTTTCGTCCTAACAAGGCAATGAAGTGATTGGCGTCTTATACCCATGTCCCAAGATAAAATATGGCTGATAAATCAGGGTTTTTTTACCCCTCAATTTCACTGATTGATAATGTCATATCGCAAGAAATCTGACTAAGCCAATATGCGAACCGATAAATTTTTTATTTATCTACTCTAATATAGTATTTACTATTTTTGATATTGGTTTTTTGTTTTTATTTCCTACTTATTGTATCAAAGTCTTCTTTAGTTTTGTGAGGTGAGCAATTGCATGCTTTAAGCCATTTTGGCATTTTTAGTAGTAACAATTTATTATCTTATAAAATATATATTTTTCTGCTTCGATTTTTCGTTGACAAATTAAATCCATTGGTCAACCGGTTGTTTTCAGAAAGGCATTCAATATGAATGTTTTTAAGTTTATGGAAGTTACAGTTTTATTTAATAACACAGTTTTGTGTAGTTTACAAAAGAACATTATTCTAGAGGAATATCAAAACACCTGGCGAGCTGAATAAGAAACAGGGGGTTTGTTGACCATTCCCAGCAATCTCTTGACTTATACGTAAATTCTGCCCGTGAATTTACTAAATATCATACCATTATTGGAGCTTATATTTAAATATTTGGGAACGTTATAGGTGATCATAAATTAACGGAATTAACTAATTATTAACGATTTTTTTGGGCATTATTGTAATTAAAGTGTAATGAGATCCGATATTGTATATCGCTAGGAAATCCTTATAGAAAATTTCCCTTTTATGGTGGGTTGTGCAGGCCCGAATACTGACAAATTTAAAAACAGTTATAGTGGTTAAAAAACTAACCTTGGTCTTTACAGTCTTTATGTTAAGACTATATACTAAACACAGAGGAAATAAAATTACATCTACATAACGTACGCGTTTAGCTACGTAAAAAGTTTTATTCGTCAAAAACGAAACTGATTTAAGCTGGACAAAAATGAAATTCTAAACAAAGATCCATCAGCATTGAACCACTGCATACATTGGATTAAGATTATTATTCAGTAAAATACAATTGTTAAAATTATGTATTAGGAAGTGCCTATAAATTAATGCTTAAAATGGATGTAAGTTAAAGATATTGAAGAAGTATGAAAATTTACATAGTGTTTTAGAACGAGGACCAATCCCGTTATGTGCTTTCTACAATCAGAAAGATCTTTCCTAAACACCATCTTTTAAAGGGAATAAATTTTATGGGCAATGACTAGGGAAACAACACCCAACTAATAATCGCAGTTAATTACTAGCAACGGCGTGGACAACAAGTTCATCCTAAAAGTCCCTTCTACCGTGCGGACTAGTAGACCTTCCGGCTTTTGTTTCACTTGAGTCGTGTTTTCCTCATTTTTTGTTATATATATACTATTTAAGTATAGTGAACCATATTTAAAGAAAACTAACAACGATATATCTAAGCGGAGCCCGTCTTTAGGTGTTATTGTGTGCGCCCCCCCTCGCGGATGGGGGGATGGCCTTCGTGTTTTTTACACTATACTCCAATAGTGCTAAATAGATTGTATTATACAACAAGTGTATGTTTCACTTATTTATAGTTTTATTAAAACCACAGCTCCTATGGATAGTATACCTCTTCACATTAACATGGCCACACCATTTAAACTGTAAGTATACAAATTATCTTATATTGCAGGAAATTCCTAAAAATGCATAAATTGCTATATATTTATATAAAATACATACATATATTTTTTTAATATAATTTAGGAAGCTTCTTGCAATGGAAAAATTTGTTCGTACTATTTTGCTTAGAAAACTAGTGTTTAATATATATATATACTATATATACAAATGTATAACTATAATCCAGATTCATAATAGTGTTCAAGCTGCAAAAACAAGTTGATTCCGTATTTAGAGCACAGTTGAAATTTAGATAATTCGCGGCAAGGAACGCCTTCAAAATAATTTTTGCAACTGGTTGACTCTACCCAGCCTCTAACTCTTTAGAAAAAAAAACTCTGGTATTGTATGTCGCTAAATGTGCCATGACGAATGGCCAGAGACATACATTCGTAATGAGGACTAAAAGGACGTATGATATAACTACCGAACTGGTAGTACACAGAACAGTGGTTATTAATGGACGCTTTTCCCTTTAAAACACACAGGTGTTCATTTCATTAAAAAAACTACCAGATTCAAAAATTTTAAAAAAACGCTCCATACGCCCAAGGTTTAAAAACTCCGTTTAAAAATGCTTTCTTCTGTCAAAAACATTTTATAATGTTGGCAAGTGTTTATAAAAGACTGACTGAATCCGTTTGCGGGAAAGTGGGGAATAATTGGGGAATGAATAAGTGGTGTAAGTTTGCAAATTGTATGTTTCATTGAGATTTCTTGTGGGGTTAATGACTAAAGTGTTAGCTACTAAAAAAATAAAAGGTTAACTTTTGCCCATGCGCTTTTTATGTTCCGGAAATAAAAAAAATTTTATTTGATATATAGAAGCAAATCTACACCAACTGACTCATCACGAAATTCTTGAAAGGCCTCTTAAAGCATATTAACATGAACGTACACAAGTTTTACTTGCTCGCTAAGAAATGGTTTGACAAAACAATGCACCCATGCACCCCATAGTAGCCCTAAGACAATATGCAAAAAAAAACCATTTTAGATTTTCAAAACCATTTGTATAAAAATTGAAGTCAAATCACTATAATAACCGTTAGATTTGAAACTATGTACTAAATATAACGCTCAGAGAAGTTTTAGTTTTAATACATAATGGTTGAGAAATTTTACGAACAGGTATTTAAAAACTGTGAATGCTAATTTTTTTTATTATCAGTGAATTAAGAAATTACTTTACACATTTATGCGCAACATTTAAAAACAAGCCATAATTTTTCCAAGTTTTCGCTATCTCGCCAGTTAATTATTTCTTGCTAGTTATTTAAATAAACATTCAAATTAAGTCGACTTGTTAATAGCCGTTAATATTCAGTTTGATTGTTAAAAACGGATGGGAAGGTCTTTTCTTTAAAATGTTCATAACCTTCAAAACTTTTCAATAATTTAATTAATATCTAAGTATATTTGCAAGTAGATGCTTACCTATGGTATAAGTCTCTAAAGTAATTAAAATCGAATAAATTATTACTATTATTTTAAAAATATTTTAATCGAATTGTAAAAAAAGAGAGATTAAAAAGCTTCAATCGACGTTTGATTAATATTTATAACGTATAACAACCAAATTGATCTAAAGTGATTTTAAATAATGAATGATAAATTTTGAATAATGAATCTGGTATAGTAGTTGAAGAATTACTCAGTTTAAGATTTTCGCTAGTTTTTTTAGGGTTTGTTGTAATGGGGACAAAATATTTCAGTTATCTGAGACCTGACACTCTGTAAAAATGTCAGCAGTAAGCTGGTGATAAATAATGTTTATAGTGTCCCAGCCTAATTGGACTACGGGTTTCAGTCCTACGTCCTACATTTTTTTTTACATTTTAACTCGTAATATTGATGAAAATCTAATTATACAGGTTCAACACATTCATGCTTTAGTTAATTACCGTATATTTTATTAAATATATCAGTATAATATGTGTTAGTGAAGACCATTACTCCAAGTCTGAAAAATTTCGTTTCTAACTGTCCGCACGATATCTCGAAAACGAAACTGACCCTGTTTAAGTAAAATTTTTGCATGGATATTCATCTCTATATAGGCAATACTCGAGTGGATTATGTTGTGCATTTTATTTCTTAAGCCGATCTTTCGCAATGTTATAATTTTTACATTTGACGCCTAATAATTAACCTATGACGTTAAGAACCACAAGTTAATAAAAAATTTTGAAAAATTGTGAAAACCCATTGGACACTTATATGAGATTTTTAAGATAACAATTTTCATTCATATATTTAATAGAAAACAAATCATAGTATGTATATCAATGTGAAGGTAAAAATATTTAATTACAGCGAACCCTTGCGTTATGAGACCCTCCCTAACTCACAGGAATTCTTATTATTTCAACATATTATGCTAAATATATCATCTAGATCAATTTCTTCTTTAGACTTTAAATTTTGTATGAATCTTCATTTCCATATATTTAAGAATCAATTCTATGATAATGAATTTTCGAGCATGAAAATTTGTCTAAGCGTCATTGAATACCATTCAGAAAGCGGACAAATATTTTTTTCTGCCGATGGGGAGCGATGTAAAATTTTGTTTCTGTATAATATTCTGGCCTGTTTATCTTTTCACAATACAACTCGGTAGTTAAAAGAAGCTATAGATATTGAAAAATGTAACCTCAGTTAAGTCTGCTGCTGTCACGTGGTTTGGGCGTATTCCTGCTGTGTATATATTATTTCACACATTATACTATATTCCGGTCAACTTAGACATTGACCCCTGCAAAAACTTCCCAGAAAGCTGAAAATTTGCATAGATGTTAGTGACCACCATTGTTATGAAATTGTGGAAAAGTCCCCATCGATCCCATGTCTGCATAAAATTTTTCAAGGTCCAATTTCGTAAAAAATAGGTTTTTTTGGATTTTTCAGCGAAAAACGGTTAGTTTTATGATAATTAATATGTCAGATAAAAAAAGTAGATCATGAAATTATCTAAAACAAATTTTCCTTATCACCTTTTTTTATAACACTAACCATTTTTGAAAAAGCAATTAAAAAACTTTTCTTACGCTGTATTGTCTATAATATGTACACGATTTCCACGCCACCTATGAGGTAGTGTACCTAGCGCGTTGTTTTTAGTGTTTTTTCCCGGCAGGCCTATTTCCACAGTCTATTCCAGTAAAATTTTAATGAATGTTTGGTTATTCTTCTTCTTTTCAGTCGTTGCACCTTTGTCAGAGTGGTCGTTGTCAATCAAGTTTATAGCTAGAGTGACAAGTTCCGTTTATACATAGTTGTAAACATATTTATTTCATCATCATCGTCATTAATTATACGATATTCTTATTCCTGGTTTGTGGTTGCAGGTGGAAGAAGCGTGTTGGTTGGTTTCAATTCATTATTGACGTACTTCCACCCCATTGATCTGGGTCTAGTTGATTTACCAAGTCACACCTGAACCTGGTAATATACTCGATAAAAATGTTGGTAACCAGAAGCCGCGGTTGGAAAGGGAATTTAAGCTAATTGCACAGGTGTTTTATTACGTGTTTTTTTTCCAAAAGATAAGTAACGTAATTTGTCTATGGAAGTAAATTTTGTTGGAAGCTCCATATAGAGACAAAAGAAAGCGAATTCCGTTGGTGATTAGAGTTTCTGGTGAAGAGTTTATATCTTGTACACAAGTAATAACATTTTCTTTTTCAAGCAATTTAAAAATTGTTTGTTTTTACCCCTTCGAAAGATTGCTGATGTTGTATCACAGCCAGTCAAGAGCACGTAAAAACAGTATGTGATTGAACCGATAGAATATCTTCTTGAATAACTGCGCCCATAGTTGCTTGGACCTTCAGTCGCCCTTCTTTGCCTTTAGGCTTTTCATTTCACTCCAAGCTTGATTAATAATATCATAATAATTACCAAGAAAACATACAAATGTTAGATGTCCTTATTTCTCAATAATAATGAACTCTATTACTTAAAATAAACGTTATATAATGACTCTATTACTATAATAGAGTCATTATTACGTTTATTACGTTGAGTTTACGTTCTTCAACTAATCAGTAAATTGATCCCCCCCTTTGAATACTCGTGTTAATTAACGTCTTCATGCTGCAATCAACAGAAACACTTGAAGATATCACTTGAAGATAAAAGTTTAGTGCAAATGAAAACAGAATTGCGACATATTTTAATCAAAAAGTGAATACAGCACCAAACTTTAGCAGAGAATATTTGAAATAACTACGTGTTTTCACTACGATAGGAATTTTCAAGAATGACGGTGATTTCGGTGCGACTTCAGAAAAGCAGGTAAACGGAACGGTAGGGACACCGTTTTTTTTAACATTAATTCTCAGAATTATCGGTTAATATAAATGTATAAGTCTCGCAGACTTATAGGTTTTACTTATATATTGCAAGCTCAATGATATCATAGGAAGCTTAGTTATGCTTATTATGTACAAATACATCGTAAGAAATTTCTGTAATTGTTTTTTCTCAAAAATGGTTAACCGTTATGAAAAAAGCGTGAAGGACAGTTTTTTGTACATAATTTCATTATCTACAATTTTTTTGTGACATATTTATTCATAAAACTAAACCGTTTCGCTCAAAAAATTTCAATAACCCATTTTTACGAAATTTGACCTTTAATAAAAAATTTTGCAGACATGTGATCGAAGGGGACTTTTCACAATTTCATAACAATGGTGTCCTTAAACATCTATGCAAATTTTCAGCTTTCTGGGAATTAATGCAAGGTTACCTGTATTTTCTAGGTTAAATTGAACGGACTATTATATTTTCGGGATGATCCTCAACCTGACATGACGAATAAATCTGAGACAAACTACATACATTAAACGTTTTCCTTCAATATAAATATAATGTTTAAAAATAAGCATAGGCTTTTTAATAACTATGTAAAAAAATTGGGATGTGCAGATTAATTAAGCAGAACTACAACACTGGTTATCCGAATTTGTCGTAATGTCAAGTGAATACTACTAATTATACTCGTAAATTTATAACGATTTCCCATTATGTACTACATCGAACATTTTCAGGTTTACAAAATTAAGAACTAAATTTTGTTAATTATATCAATTTCAGACAACCTTTAATGTGTCATACAGTTTCGAAAGCTCAGTACAAAGATCATATTACTCTCTATGGTGAACATGTAATTGTATTTCTCCTTCAGTGTAATTGAACTATCAAATAACCAGTTTAAAATCTGGTAAGTTTTAAAAGACGTTTTATAACGAGTATAAGTTCAATAATTTTTAAAACTTTGGTTCAGTTTTAATGTATGTAAGTCCTTTATTTTGCTCCAAAATACAAATTCAACTAATAATATAAATAATAGTTATGTAAAACTGCTAAACTTAGTCGTTGAATCATACATCCAAAATAATACTAATTATTCGAAAAAATAGTAGTTTCTGATACATTTGTAAGGCTTTTCAACCTAAAACATAGTCAAAAATAAAAATTAATTTATAATATGTGTGATACTCCAAAAACACGCATATTAGTATCACCTTCTTTACCCTTCTATAGGTATATTGTGTGGTATAGGTACACGCATGTATTCTTTACTCAGTCTTTAAAAAGTCACTAACGGAGGGCATGTATTTAAACGTACTTTCCCTAGTCTGAGTGTAATTATCGACAATCTATCATAGGTTTATGTACTAGCGTACTAATGGTGGTCTATTTTATCTATGATTATATTTTTATGATTCAGCGATTAAAAGTCACATGAAAAAAACGGCAATAGTAGCTACATTTGTTTAAATGACCTTGGTACAGCCTTCTTTATTATAACTACCGCTTCCTTGTTTACCTATACTCCCATTACTTTCTCTCTAAATAATGAGGAACTACATTTCTAACTATAGAAGAAAAACTACATAAAAAATTTGTTTAATAGTAAATACAAAAATTACTTGATTTAATATAAGAAATAATATTATTTATAGAGATAATTCTTTCATTTTTTCATATCGTAATGGTTTACTATTTTTAATATTTACGTGTCTTTTATCTTCATTTTTGGAAATGATAAGAAATCTTTCGTAGAATATTTAATACCATCGTACATACAAAAATTACAATGAATTACTTTATTTTCGTTCTGCGACTAAACGTAGTATGACATCGTAAGGTTAGCTCGATAATTAAATATTAGATACGATGGCTAGCTATGCTGATGTTACAATGCTACTATAAATAAAAATAGAATAATTAAATGCACAGTAATGCTGCGACTCGGGCATTCCTCAAAATGTTTAAGATTAACACTGTCTGTAATGGAGGAAGCACAATAATTACTCGCTCTGCAACCAGACGACAGTCCCAGCCCAATATATCTGGAGAGCTCCCTGAGGCTTTGCTCTAAGTTAGATTTGCTCTCAGACTCAACCCTCAGTTGTTAAGGTAGCTCATGTAGTTATCTTGTTAGTTTTGTACTCAAAACAAAATAATGCTTTTGAGGGCTGCGATTTCTTAGGTAATTACTAAATATTTGATATTATTGTTTATTTATGTGTTCTAGGATGTCTAAGAATGATAAAATTTACACACAACCTATCAGAAATACAATTAAGGAATCTCGTATTTTGATAATTAATGTTCCTCACAGGTGCAATGTACGGCTTGAAAAATCATGTTGCGTTTCTTTTCGTCGGTTATATGAGTGCCCATATTTATCTCTATGATGAATTACATGAACTTTAAAGTAAATTAGAATCCTTAGTACGCAATAATTTAAACCTTTACTTGAAACAAATATAAACCCCTACGTTGTTTAAATGGCACAAGTCATTACATTTTTACTAATTTTTCATTTCTGCAATAATTCGTCGAATTAGTATTTAAACATCGTGAGTATTAAGGCACAATGGATTTAATCTACTTGATCTGTAATCCATAGTCATGTCAGAAATTTCACTACCAATCGAAATATGAAACTTTAACCGGCCCGCACTTTGGAAACCAGTAGATTAGTAATCCAAATTATATTATTATGGTACACCATTTTGTAGATCTGTATTATTATAATTTTCAGAACTCTAATGCGGAAATTGGACAGGGATCTTCTTATTGTCCAAGATATCTCTTCTATGCTCTATGCATCGTTTCCTATACATTTTCTCTTTCTACCCTCTATACGATTAATTACGATTAAAAAATTTTAGAAAAAGATTAAAATATGAGATTAAAAGTTTAATCAAAGCAATTTAACCTGATTTTTAGACTTATATTGGCGAGGGCCATATTCAGAATTTTACGGATAAGTCCGATTATGTTTTTGTCACACAGATAAAGTTTGAAATAGACGGCTCATTAATTCATTTTGAAAGGGAATTGCTACTTATAACATGAAGGTGGGTAAGGTATTTGATATCTGATAGCCATGGGAAGTATCCTCAATCCAAGTAAAACATATTGTCTTGGTTATTTCGGATCTCCACTAATAATCTGGTTGGTTACTTGGCTATGTGTAGTGTTGTAATCACATATTAACTATGTTATAATATTATTATTAGATTAGGAATTTATAGATACAGTTTTGTGTAACTGCAACAAAAATAAAATAATCTGTTGCGAAAGTTCTAAATAAGTAAGGTATGACAAAATATCAAGTTCATTTTACAAACACACAATGACTTCTTGAATTAATAACGTTTATAAATAATTAAAACTGCTTCATGATGATCATTATTTCTCGTATTTTATAAAATACAATTACGGACGATTATCAATTCGTTGTAGGCTAAGGTGTCCTGCGAACCACAAACAAAACTATAAAAAGACGCATTCTACGCGTGTACTTTATTATAAAGTGGTCTAACACTCAAGCTTTAAGTTCAACCAGAAATTTATTTTAAAGAGAAATATACATCATAAATTAGCCCCTTCATATAGTCTTTACCTATTTTAGTATACGTAAGTGTTTTTTAATTGCAGTATATAATGTGCAGCCCCCTTAGAAAAAACTATTATCATTTATCTTCTAAATTTAATTTTAATTTCTTAAATTTGTAAATCTAAACCTCCATCGAGCCCACCTAGAGACTCAAAGAATTCCATGTTGGTCAGCCGTTTAGGATGAGACTTATCGTGACCTACACGCGCACATTAATAAATATTATAAGTATAAATAAATAAAAGGCCTGAAAAATAGTAAGAGTCACATGTGTTTCCAAATTGCACCATTCACAAAGGAAAGTGAAAAAAAATAAATCTTATAGGGGTTTCATTCATATACCAGCCCCTGTTAATGGCGAAATCTTCATGAAAATACATTTTTTCTAATTTTAGCCTTCAGACACGGGTGTGAAAGGTCGTCTTCCCTGGACATCGCTTTAGATATTGCATCCCCAACCAATCCTTAAGGATAATTGATCTTTATGAAAAATTCCATATATATTTATTATTATAGTTTGGGCATGTGGGATGCATGTCTCACCTTTCAACTTGTTGAGCATTACAGTAGCATGTTTTTTGTAACTACCGCTTAGTTACTACGGTGGTAGTTACATTTAGGGAAAATATCACTACCGAATATTATATATAATTTATCTAAAAATAGTGTTTGTACTATTTATACTATGATAATTAACTAGTGGTGAGGTTGGTTCAATGTGGATAGTTTTAATAAATGTAAGATTATTATTCACGGCTAATTAAACTCACCTGGTATGTACGTATACATTAAATATATATATATATATATATATATATATATATATATATATATATATATATATATATATATATATATATATATATATATTCGTAATGCATTTCAATTTTATAAACCTATCAACTGTACATATTTTTTGAATTATAGAAATCGTTTGTGGAGGAAACATGAAATAATTTAGCTTTGTAGATGATCATAGGTTATAATTAGACTTAACCCTAGAGTAATATACACTCTCCTGTGGTTTTTTAGTTTGTATCCCGCGTTATTGGTTTTGCGCGAAATTTAAGCTATTCCGAAGTATTGACATTCCTATAAACAATCCTCTTATTTTTAGTGGGAGAGCGAAAACTTTAATGACAGCTGTATAGAAGTCCTATTTATGTCTACAGAATTCACTATATAAGTCACTAAAGACCTTTTGAAATACAGAAACAAAATGGCTCAATATGGATTTTAAACCTTATTCA
The DNA here is from genome assembly GCF_021130785.1 of Homalodisca vitripennis. Lineage (NCBI taxonomy): Eukaryota > Metazoa > Arthropoda > Insecta > Hemiptera > Cicadellidae > Homalodisca > Homalodisca vitripennis. The sequence continues at coordinate 46,388,375 of NC_060215.1, forward strand.
TTTTAACTTATTTTTATTATGAGGGAGGGAGGGAGGAGGGAGAGGGAGGAGAGAGAAAGAGAGATTGAGTGAGAGGACCGATATAAATTTTTACTTTCCTAAATTAAACGTATTCTTGTTCTCATCATTTTTCAGTACTTACGTAAGTTTCTCTTATTTTTAAGTATTATATTCTGGAATAACTTTAACTCAATTTTATACCCTACAGTCAGTGTTACTTATATTCATTACTTTTCATTGCTTTTCAAATATTGGTGGAAGGGTATTGAAAACCAATATATTGTAACTATGATGGGATATACAATGTTTCAATTGTTTTCAAACAAAGCATTAAACACTTTTACATTTGATTGACACAAATCAAATGTAATAGCGTGTTGTTTGTACAAAGTAAATAGTTCTGAAATCATCAAACCCGTCAACATCGGAGTTGGTTCTAACAGCGGACATTGAGAATAATTCTTAAGTTCCGGATGATGGTATTGACGGGTCCAATTGAGATCATTAAGTGAGTTGATTTCATAATTATTTCCAAGTTCCAATCTATTTCCCAAAACTAGCATTCTGTTTCAAAATAAACATCTGGAAATGATCAGTCAGTTTCCTATACAACCGTATGACAAATTAATATGAACTTCGATTATTAACAGTTTAAATTAGTTCTACTGCAGGCCATATTTCCTATTTATTGAAACTAATTCTTTAGTTGAACATTCTTTAGGTGAAATATCGCCTGATGTTTACTAAAACTATGTTTTATTTAATAATGGTGAACACATAATCCAGTTAACGCAGTTTAATTATTGTTTATGGGTACTAATGAATAAACAATATTTTATGAGCTGTGGCTTAAAATAAATTCTAAAATTTTTAGTTTATTTTTGTATCTTAAGCAATACTATAAAATATTTATACCCTAAAGTAATTAATTATTGACTATTTAATTTCAATATTGTCTATGAAATATTACGCATAAGGTTTTTTCACACTGCGCCGAGTCACCACAGAACTAGTTTCTTCATTAATATACATGAAAGCTACCACGTGTTCATTCATGTAAATTCAAGCTTTTTACAGTCAATTATATGGAAAAAAAACAACACATGTGATAAAAACGGACTCTTCAATTATTGAATTAAAAATTTTTTTATTTTTGTCCCCCCACCCCCCCCCCCCCCCACCCCCCCCCCCCCCCACCCCCCCCCCCCCCCACCCCCCCCCCCCCCCACCCCCCCCCCCCCCCACCCCCCCCCCCCACGCTTTTTTATTTTTTCTAAGGCTTTCGACTGCGTTTATCACCCATTACTTCTTTTGAAACTGTCTAAAAATCGGATTCTCTGATGGCCGTGTGGAGTGGTTTGGGTCGTATCTGTGAGATTGTCAGCAGTGTGTTAGGTCCAATGACAAAGACTTATACTGGAAACCCGTAAAAAAACGGTGCCACAAGGCTCTGTCCTTGGCCCTCTTCTTTTTCAATTTATATTGACTACTTGACTGCTATGATCTAACACTCTTTTTTCATCTGTATGCCGACGAGTTGCAAGTTTACAGTCACTTTCCCGTTTCAAACTATGTAAACGTTGTTGCTGAAATGAACATTGACATTCACGCTATTGCAACGTAGGCCTTCAACACGGACTGAAACTTGACGAAAGCAAGACTATTCTCATTGGAACTTCCAGAATTCCGAGCAGTATCCACTAAACAACTCTCCTACACTCATGTTGAACGGTAATCTTCTTTCATACAGTGACAAGGTCAAAAATCATGGACTGACTATTACTAAAAATCTTAGTTGGGCCGATAATGTTACTGATACTTGTGACAGGGTATTTGCTGACATTCATAGTCTTAAGAAATTTGCCATTTATTTACCCTTAAATTTGAAAGTAATGCTAGTGAATACCCTGATTTTCTGCCATTTCAATTAATGTGGCGTAGTTATATATGACATGACGGTTGAGCTTTCAGACAGATTACAACGTGCTCAAAATTATTGTCTTTGCTTTATCTTTAACCTTGTACGATATGACCATATAAAACCCTTCATCAATCAGTTACATCTGCTAAAATTGAATCTACTCCGTCAGTTCCAAGTTCTTAGCATGTGAAATTTTATTTGTATAACGATTATTCCCCTTCTTATTTGTCTGAACGCTCTTATTTTAGTTCTGAAACATGCAATTGGAATACTTGCCGTGGAGCCTCTTTGTTGTCTATTCCTTTTCATAGATCTTATATTTACAGTAAATCATTCACAGTCTCTGCTTGTCGACTCTGGAATAATCTCCTGGATAATATCAGAGGTATTGAAATGAAATGAAATGAAAATTCTCTTTATTTTTTCAGGCGAAGGTAGGACTACATAGTCCTTTCTTACAATTAACCTGATTATTAGTATATGTAAGTACAAGCCATTTGTAGTCATCAAAATAAAAATCAAATCAACAGCGTTTCAAAAATAAAATGAATATTTGCTATATATTCTAAAACTAACAACAAATCACTTAACGAAAAAAACAAGATTGCACTCTTAAATTTATACTGTGTATAAAATTAATATTTTATTATAAAATAATATTGATGATACATTTTCAAACAAAAACTTAGTCAAAATATACAACATTACAATTAAAATATTCTATTTTTATTAAAACTATTTACTTACACTCACACATTCATTCGTTCTGTCTGCAACAAACCATGACTAGGGATCCTGGGGCACCACGGCCACGGACATCCGCTGCAAAAAATACAGCTTAACAGCCGAAGCAAACCGACCCCGGCTCTCCAAAGATTTTAAAGGATTTGGAAGAGAATTCCACAAACGGCAAGCAGACACTATAAATGATTTATTAAAGACAGTCGTTCTGTGGTGGGGGATTCGCAACGTCGACGAGCCAGTGCGAGTGTTCCTTACGCCTTCTTCAATAGCAATGAACTCAAAATCGTTTGTAAAGTATTTTGGAAACCCGGTTTTAAGGATATAAAAAAGTAAAATTAGGATTCGGAAATTAGGATTGCTTAGATCTTGCAATTTTAACGTTGACATTAGTACATAACAAGGTGAGATATGCTCATTTCGCTTTAAATTAAACAAAAATCGTAAACAATAATTTTGTATTTTCTGCAATCTATTATTCAAAACCACAGTCATTTCATTAACCACGGCACAACAATAGAGGAAGTGGGGAAATACGAGTGATTATATCAGTAAAAGCTTTATGTGGTGTGGTAGATATCGTTGCATTCTTTTCAGCGTATGAACTGCTGCAAATACCTTTTTACAGGTACCTACAACGTAGTCAGTCCAGTTCAGCGTTTTCGTAATTGTCCATCCCAAACTTTTGACACTACTACAGTATGCTACAGCCTCTCCGTTTACCAATATTTCACGTACATTGTTAAAGTCAACTGTATTCAAAAGTCTAAAATGCCCAATTATTATGGGTTCAGTTTTGTCCGAGTTGAGTTTCAGTCCGTGATTTTCATTCCAAAGCACAATCTGTTGAATGTACAAGTTAATGTTTTCAATAGTTTGGTTAATGTTACTAACACTGCAGTGAGCATATATCTGTAAGTCATCAGCATAAGAGTGAAACTTCGTATGTGTCAGAACCTTGCTTATATCTTTAACATATAGTGAAAAACGTAAAGGGCCAAGAATGGATCCTTGTGGAACACCACACGTAACAGGCTTCCAGTCAGATCTAATGTCATCAACCATTACACACTGCTGTCTTCCACCTAGATAAGATCACATCCATGTAAGAACCTCGGTGGAAAATCCTATATGTCTCAATTTTTCTACTAATAAAGTGTGATTAACAGTATCGAAAGCTTTAGAATATTCAAACTGTACTAATACAGTGCACTGCCTTTGATCCATGGCAAACCGGATGTCGTCTGTAATTCTCAATAACGCAGTTTCAGTATTGTGATACTGTTGAAATCCAGACTGATAAATGTTAAGAATGTTTTGCGATTGTAGAAATTGAGTAATTTGGCAATGCACTATTTCTTCAAGACCTTCAGATAAAGCAGGCAAGATGCTGATAGGCCTGCAGTCTTGCGGAAAAGCAGGTGATGGGATCTTGTTTAGTGGACGGATTTGGGCAATCTTCCATATATCATGAAAAAATACCAGTTCGCAAAGATTTATTAAAAATTAAAGTAAGAGATGGAAGTATAGCGAACAATACACGTTTCACCAGTCGAATTGATATGTCATCAGCACCAGTTGCATTGGTACTAATTCTGTTGATTAAATGCAGGACATCCAACTGCATCACAGGCTTAAATTGGAATAGAGGGTATGCATGCTCCGTGGGGGGCAGTTGGTTGATGTAATTTTGCAGAGCAACATTATTATTTGGTCGAGAAATTAAGAAAAAGTAATCATTTAAATCATTCAAGGGAACTTGGACTGAGACTAAAGAGGGCTGCTTGCCAAAGCCCAGCTTTTTCACATTACGCCACATGATCGTCGAAGTCTGTTTCTTATTAGCAAATAACGCGTTTATGTATCTCAAGCTAGAATTTCGAAGGCTCTGCTTAACCCTGTTTCGGAGTCGGCGATACTGATCCATGGCCACCGCATCACTAGTCCTCCTGGCTTTCCGGTAGACTGAGCCTCGTTGAGCCATTAAATTTAAAATTTCTTGAGTTAGCCAAGGCACTGGGCACCTTTTATTCACTCTTTTTTAATAATTGGAGCATGCTTGTTGAAGAGTGACAGAATCAATGAGTTTAATGTGGAAACCATTTCATTAACGGTCGACTGAGTTTCTAAAGAGTGCCATGGTGCTTGAAGTACATCTTCTAGGAAGATATCCTCATTCAAACGCCTAAAATCCCTATATTTCAAGAATCTTTCAAAAGGCTTAGGCGTTTTATAGAAAAGCACAGAGAAAATAAGATCGTGTTTTGAAACTGCAGGGATTGGAAGTTGCCCTTTGTGAACAATATAATTAAGATCGCTAACTACTGTAATGTCTAAGAGGGTGTGTGATTCAGCAGTGTGGTGTGTAGCGTCCAGTGGTACAATAGTCATGTTGCAACAGTTAAACATAGTAGTCAGTTGTTTGAAATCATTGTTCTGTGTTTTCATGAGTAAATCAGTGTTCATGTCACCCATGATTAGGACATGACTGTAGCACGGGATCAGGCGCAAGAGAACATCCTCAATGTCCAATCTTAGGAGGGCGGTAACAAACTCCCAGAAGTAGGGCATCCGAACCAGACAATCCAATTTCTAAGAATAGATATTCAGGTCTAGCCGAGTACTCCTGAGGTGAAGCATCCAGTAATTTAACCCTTAAAGTTTGTCTGGTGTATACCGCCACACCTCCACCCCCTTTATTGATTCTGTCGTTTCTGTGGAGGACGTATCCACTTATTGATACCTCACTACTGGGAATACTCGGCTTTAGCCATGACTCTGATATTAAAATAATGTTAAAAGTTTGCTGCCGAAATATAGCACTGCTATCGTCCACGTGCCCCCTCAATGACTGAGCATTATTATGGGCAGCTTTTAGTTGTTTGGGATAAGGAGACAATTCATGTAGCAGTACTTGAGCGGTATCAGGCGGAGGAGTGTTTGGGGGAGGTGAAGGAGAAGCCGGGTCGGAGTCACTGTCAGCCGCCGACATCCCCACAGCTGAGCCGCGACCGCCGCGCGCCGCCCCGCCACCAGACCACGCTGCTACAGACACACATTCATACAATCTTTTCATTTCAACACAATACATCAATATAAAAAATAAACAACTATTCCATGTTAGATACGAAGAGAACGAAATACACACAGCCTTGCACTTCATAGATAATACTAATAAATATATACAGTGGTACTAAAATAAAGTAGGAGAGAGAGTAAAAAAAATGATCATCTATATAATTGAGGAGGTAACATTCAAAAGCTCACATGTCCAAAATTGAAAAAAATCGAGCTGAGCACTGATTATAAACTGTTAGTGAATGTCTTTATGACTACACATCTTTTCCAGTCAAAAGCTCACACAATCTATTTTAAATCAATATATAAATATCACTTTCCAAGCAAAACCTCACTTATTTTATTGACAGTTCCAAGCAAAACCTCACATGTACCAAGAGCCAATAGGAGCACGCCTTGCAGGTCACGTGACCTGTCAAAGACGTGTCAGCTGTTTTTTATAGCTGTCCATCAGTTTGAGGTTATGCACTGTAGATTTTGCATTTACAATAGTAGTCATAGTGTTTTCATGTGAAAATATGGAAAATATTACCTGTGAAAGTGGTGTATTAGTTAAAAATACGTCTCAAGGAAGTAGGAAGAAGTTTAAGAAACCTACAAAGCGTGAAATTGCTAAGAATTTAAGACATTCTGCTCCATCTGGTTGCAATGTTTTTACCCCGTGTAAACATAATACTAAGGTATTTCAGTGCTGTAAAGTGCGCCCTCAGGATGCATTGAACTATCGAAAAAACCTGTACTGTTCTTCTAACAAACAACTACAAGATCAAAAAGTAAGTAGACTTATTTCACATTCTGGAGTAAAGCGTCAGAGATCCCGCACAACTAATTGCCTAGGCCTAGGCCTACCTAAAAAAAGTAAATCTCACAGCTTTTCGGCTCATTACGTGTTTCCTGTGGCTAATGGAAGTAATATCACAGTCTGCAAATCATTTTTTCTGCACTTAACTAAATTCAAATCAGACAGGGTTAGGCAAATTTTGAAGAAACTTCGTCTTGGCAAGGACTTTGTAGAAAACCGAGGTGGGGATCGAGTAAGTGGTAAGAGTATTCTAAAGAAAAATTCTGTTAGAGAATTTATAGGTAATTTAAAAGGTTCAGAGAGCCATTACAGCAGGAAAAAAACCAAAAGAGTCTACCTCAGTAGTGACCTGTCAATTAAAAAGTTGTGGACTATTTATGATAGCTCTACAATTTCCAATGATCTTAAAGTCACAAAATCTATGTTTAGACGTATATTCTGCAATGAGTTCAATATCGGATTCAAATCCCCAGCATCGGACATCTGCAGTTTTTGTGCAATGATGGATAATAAAATAAAAAGCGCAACACCTCATGAGAAGCAAGGACTTTTTGTCCAAAAGACTGTTCACAAAAAACGCGCTAAAGCATTTTATGAACTCTTGAAAGAAGTTAAAGGCAATGAAGTAACATTATGTTTTGACATGCAACAGGTTCAGAGTCTTCCACGAACACCTGTACAACAAGCATTCTATGCAAGGCAGCTGAGCCTATACAATGTTTGTATTACGGATGTGAATACAAAGAAGCCTGAATTTTTTATGTGGTCTGAAGAGCAGGCGGGACGTGGATCTACAGAAGTTGGGTCTGCTCTGATAAATTTTTTGAGCTCCTACAAATTCGATGAATCTATCACCCATCTTAGACTTTTCTGTGATGGGTGCACGGGCCAAAATAAGAATAACCATATTTTGCATTGTTTGATGTACTTTTTGGCTAAAACGGAAGGGAACTTGGAGACAATTTCAATTACTTTTCCTGTCCGTGGACATTCTTTTTTACCCGCAGACAGAGTGTTTGGCAGAGTAGAAAGAATATTGAAGAAAAAACCAACAATAATAAATAAAGAGGAATATTTGGAAGAGTATAGGAAAGTGGGTCCTGTCAAAGTTCTAGGCACTGACTGGAATCTAAAGGATTTGAAGAGTTTGGGGGGGAAAGAAGGTTTTCTCAAACCATTAGCTATGATCAGTGAAAAAAAGAGAATATTTATGACAAAGAAAGTATCCTCTAAAGGCACCATCTCAGTGAGGGTAAAAGCCAACGAATATTTTAGGTTCGAGGATGAAAACCTTAAACAGTTAACCCTACTAAAAAAGGGAATGAATTGGGCAACTATTTTAAAGGCTCCGCTTCGAGAAGTGCCTTTGATTCACCCTATTACCAATGCAAAGAAAAAGGATGTTGATGGCCTATTGAAAATCCTGTTTGGTGAACATTGGGGTAGGGATGAAAGCCTCTCCTGGTACAATGATATAATACACTGAGAAAATACACCAACCATTGAGGAAGAGATCGAGGTGCCCCAGTGTGACTGCCTAGAAGACGATTGTGCGCTTCACATTTAGTGTAAAGACTTATTAAAACACAATGAGAGATTTTCATTTCACTTTATACATGATTTTTCAATTCCTAGAATATAATTTCAACTCTTTAATATTCTTTAAGTAATTTATCTTTTTGGTATTTTAACTTTGTGGTGTTAAATAATATAATATTGTAATCTGTATATAATGTTCTTATTAACCTTTACCTAGACATAAATTTGTGCTTACTTAAGTTTAATTTATCATTCAATTACTGCAAATGAATAAAGTCAAAACAACACAAAATGAACCTCAGTTCTGAACAAAAGCTCACATGTCCCAAAGATTCAAACAAAACCTCACATGTCCAAAATTTAAACCTAAATGTTTAGTGAACCTAGCACATTTTAGGCTCGAAAGCTTTAGAAAATGTGTTTTGGGGACAAGGAAAAGGTGTAGGGCAGCTTATTTTTTGTTTCAATTAACAAGGTTGCTGGAGAAGAGTTTTTCTCTTTTCGTGTAAATTTTGATTTGATGGACATGTGAGGTTTTGAATGTTACCTCCTCAATTGTAACCTGATAAAATTGAAATAGTATTAAGTGTGAAAATGGTATGCAAATAAAACAAATTTAAATAATAAACTTTTTGAAAAGTTTTAAACAATATACTACTTGTTAAACATGAATAAATCAATAATTGTTAATAATTATTATTACGTATACTGTATACAACATAGATAACACTCAAAATTCCTACTAATAATATTATATTGTTGTCCTAAAACTTAATTATACACTCATATACACACACTCACTACTAAATTACTAAATTTAATACTGCATACAACCTCGCAAGAACATGGTACATGTATGCCCGCAATATATATCCAATGCCTGCTAAATACTATCTTGAACCCAAACATACACACAGCTCTACACCCACACATACAATTCAAGAGAAATATAAACTTATTTTTAAGACATTAGACATAAGATATTAATCTACTATCCTAAATCATTACATTTAGAATTTATGTCGTTATGGAGATGAGGAGTGGGATAAAACACTAATTTTCCAATGACCATGTAGCCGGGCCCTTTTTCTTCTCAGAGGATACCCAGTTTACGCGGCCGTCTATGATCCAGACATTTCGCGCCCCATGCTTGGCGGTCGCCTGCTGGAGCAGCTCTCGCCGATGGAGCGTCAAGTCCTCCTTAACGGTCACTGGAGTCCCCTTCAACTTCTTCTTGTTATTGAAGACCTCCCTCCGTACACGGTAGCTGACAAACCTGACAATGATGGGCCGTGGTTTCGCCGGGCCGCGGTCATCAGTTCGGCGAGCAGCTCCGACGCGGTGGGAGCGATCTATGTCGGCCAGGCTAACACTGACTCCCAACCTCTCGTTAAATAATTTTACCATCATCTCATCTGTGTCCTCTCCCTGTTCCTCCTTCACGCCAAACACCCTCAAGTTGTCGCGCCGCTGATATTGTTCGAGCTCATGAGCCCTCTGAGCCCAACCCCGATTTACAAGTGACAGCTGTTGCCTAAGTCCCGCCTCCTCTGCCTTTAATAATTCTATTTCTGCGAGTGTATTTTGGACAGTGGCGTTGAGAGTGGCAGACACTGTCTCAGAGACCTGAGTCGCCACGAGCTGGACAATGAGCGCAATAACGCTGTCGTCTGATAAGGTAACCCGGATGGCAGCTATTGTTGCGGCCTGCCTGCTATCAGGGCTATCTGATAAGGCCGGGTCGGACACAGCTCGCTGGGCAGGTGGCTTGACCTTGGACCCTGCCCCACTGCCACTACGCGTCTTGACAGGTGAATCGTTAACTGATATTTTTAATTTTATCAAGTAATTAATATCAATTGATAAGTAAGTTCACACTATTGTCTCACCCTTACACAACCAAAGGTCGACACAACCACTTAGTCAAAAGTCCAACAAAGTCTAATAACCTTTTTACTACTAAAATTTAATATTTAGTAATTATATTATACTCTTCCTCGTAGTATTCGTAGTCGGGAGCGTTTTCGGGGGGTGCTTTAGGACCATCTGTTTCGAGCCTCGTCGGGTTGACGATATCGTGGCATAGGTTTTGGGATGATGGCTTTCTATGAATAGTGTTGAATGTCCTTGAAATTTTTTTTATTTATTTATTTTTAGTTTCATGAACAATCTTATATTCATTTTATTATCATATAATATAAATATAGGTTAACATTTTTTTAATGTAAATCAGTAATGTAGAATATATTTTGGCTCTTTTTTTACACTGATAGTATAATAAATTTATGGTTATGTGTAAGAGAGGACTTAATAGTCTAGTCCTAACGTCGCGTCGTCAATTGAATGTTTTTCTTTATATTCAATAAAGACATTTTTCATTTCATTTTATAGTTGGACAGCTAGAGGAGTTCCATAAACTACCGCTTATGTTAGTAGACACACCACAATGCTCTGTTAGCCCAGCTGGATAGTGGCCATTAATGGGCATAGGACACGGCGACTTGGCCACTAGTATATCTGTCGTCAAGCCACAACAGTAGTTGCTAGCTTTACAACTGGGCTGGTGTTATAGACTTCAACAGATAAAACTGGGTCATTGTGTTACCACCATTGAAACATGGTACTTGCAATTCTTTTTACCAGTGGTGACCGTATACCTTTCTGTTTTGCTCATTACAAAACTGTAATATACTAAAGTAGTATTAATTCTTATTTAAAATAAATAAATAAATAAGGACTTTATTTTGGAGCGGTTTTCAACAATAATTGCTGGTTTACAAAACGACTCATGTCTTATTATAGTTCTTAAAAAATTAAAAGCTTATTTTATAGTTATTAATAAATAAAACATAATATTAGACATACAGTTATATATGGCTATATCACCTTGTATCGTACATTAAATACTTGTATATATTTTCTTTGTATGTCGTTTCAGATACACCCTGGCCTGTTACGCTGGAGGACAGTCCATTATATATTTTGGGAGCAAAGTACGCAAATCGTTTTCTTTCAAATTCACGGCGAACGCGAGGCATCTCCAACACTTGATCCTGTCTAGTACTGCGAGATCGGACTTGAGACCTGCTTTTTAGTTTTTCTCTCAGATATCCCGGCCTGCCAGTGGTCAGGATTCTGTAAACCAGGCATGAGGAGCGCAGGGTACAAGTATCAGCTACAGTCAACAAACCCAGCAATCGTCGAGCCTCCGAAACATGGTCAAACCTTCTTAAACCACATAAATACCTTACACACATATTTTGGACCCTCTGTAATTTTTCTAAATCTCCTTTAGACACAATGTTGTCATAGACAGGGAGGCAATAATCGATCACAGAGAGCACAAGAGCCCGGACAAGGCGAAGCCTGGTCTCTCTAGGAAACATGTGCCTATGCTTGTATAGCATTCTCAGTCGACCAAGTGTTCGCCGACAAACAGCACTTACATGACCAGATAGTGTGAGGCCACTATCAAGCATGAGGCCCAAGAGCTTTGAGGATTCACACTCCTTCAGTCTGACACTGCCAAGCAACACCTCACCCACTGTCTCTGAACCCACATTGGAAGGAATCGACAATACACTACACTTTTCCTTGTTCAGTTTAATCCCATGCCTCTCAGACCAATCATGGACAATGCTTAAGTCAGCATTCAAAATGGAAACTGCTGAGTTAGCTCTTCCGGCTTCATATGAAACACACAGTTGAGCATCATCGGCGTATGAATACAAGCGACTATGTTGAAAGTCTGAACCCATAGTGGCGGAAAACAGGGTGAATAGAATGGGCCCAAGGCAACTTCCCTGTGGAACCCAGCAACTCTACTTAAAGATGAGGAGAAATCCATCTTAATTTTAACCTTTTGTCTCCTATTCACCAAATAGGAATCAAACCAAGAAACCACCTCTGGTCGAAAACCATAAAAATGCATGACAGCCAACAACATCCTGTGGTCTATTGAGTCGAATGCATGTGAAAAGTCCAGCATTGCAAGAAGAGATGCTTTCTTATCCGCCCTTGCGTGAAGCAACTCGTCACAAACGAGCAAAAGCGCAGTTGCAGTACTATGGTCCTTCCTGAACCCAGACTGTAAGGCTGGAATGATATTCTCCGACTCCAGAAATTTAACCATTTGTGAAACAACCAGCTTCCCCATTATCTTCGACAGGGCATGCAATACCGAAATTGGACGCAGCTCTGACACAGATGAAGGTGCTTTGACTTTGGGAAGAGGCAGTACAATTGCCTCCTTCCATGCATCCGGAAAAGTGGAAGTGGCCAATGACTGGTTAGCTAAATGTGTTATGGCATCAATACAATACGGACTTATCATTTTAATCATTTTTATTGATATGCCATCAGCTCCAACTGCCTCTGATGTGATGCTATTCAAAGCCTCCTGCACTTCTCTCCTTGTAACACTCCTGAAATAGAAATCACAAGTGACACTCTCTGATTTGTTTCTTTCATAGAACTGTACGCAATCATCATTTGCCATGATACCTAAGCCCATACTAACGAAATACTTATTGATTTCTTCCAAATCTTTTACAAAGTTGGGTATGGCTGGATCGAATGGATCAGTGACACCACTTGTCCTTATTTTAGTCCAAAAGTCTCTAGAGCTTTTACATTTCTCCATTTCAGTTCTAAAATAATTTTGTTTTGATCGTCTTATTTCATTGTTGAGCATATTTATAACCTTAAAATATGTTTTTTTACAAGTTTCATTTCCTTTAAATAGCATTTTCTTCTTATAATAATCTTTTTCTATGGTTAGTTGAATGATTTGTTTATTTCTCCATGGAGATTTCTTTCTGGTCACTCTCTTATGCACTAGAGGTGCATTTTCATTAAAAACTTGAATAATAGCAGAATTAATAAAATCTAGAAGAATTAAGAAAATTTAAGCAAATATAATGATTTATATCTTACACAAAATATTGTTATATTTAAAATAAAATAAACTGAGATATCAATAAGATACTGAATAGCAGTACTATAAAATTGCATTAATTAGATAAACTTGTAGTAAAACGATTTCTAACATAGTTATTGTGCCAAAGGTTTATATATATATATATATATATATATATATATATATATATATATATATATATATATATATATATATATATATATATATATATATATTATATATATGCTAACATTGAAAACCTATCTAATTATGACCTTTCTGGTGATGAAATATGTGCTTTGTCAAAAGGTCTCACTATTTGTTCCACACCAAAAATTTTGATCAAATTAGTTTAGTCGAGGACACTTTAAATTTTGCGCGTAATGTTCGTATTAAACATTATTTTTCAACTCACGAATCTGAACCTTCAAATCTACCTGGGTGCTTTGAAAAATTTAAAGAGCAAAGCGACTGGGAGCCTCCACCTTATCACCTGATCATCCCGTTGAACAATTTATCAATGTTATCCTCTCAAATTTATCAAGCTCATCTTTCCAAAATTCGTTAAAATACAAGAACAACTTAACAAAAAATGAAATCAAAGCTATTAAATCGCTCAAAAACAATAACGATATTATTATTCTACCAGCAGACAAGGATAACAAAATTTTAATTCAAAACATTAATGATTACTGTAACGAAGTATAGAGACAACTGGCTGATGTTGAAACTTACCAACTACTGCAGACAGATCCAACCAAAGAATTTAACGAAACCATAAAAACGTTTTTGGAACAACGAGGAAAAGACGAAGATTTATCACAGAGAATTATAAGCATACTAACACCAAAATTCCCCAGAACTCCAACATTTTATACACTTCCGAAAATTCATAAGAATGTCAGACCACCACCAGGACGTCCAATTGTTGCCAGTTATGGGAGCCCGACTGAAAGAATATCAGGTTACATTGACGACCAACTGCAGCCTTTTGTAAAACTACTTCCATCTTATGTTAAAAATACTAATGATTTTATTGTTAAACTCTCCCAAATTACCCAACCTTTACCAAAGAATTTAATCCTAGCCACAATTGATGTCACATCACTATACACCAACATCCCACATGATGAGGGCATAAACGCAACTAAACATTTCCTTGATACCAGATCCGCACATTCAAAGCCCTCTACTGCTTTCCTTTTAACACTAATACAGTTTATCCTAACAATGAACTGTTTTAAATTCAAAGATGATTTCTATTTAGAAATAAAAGGTACAGCCATGGGAACACGAATGGCACCCTCTTATACAAATCTTTTTATGGGCTTCTTTGAACAAAATTTCTTAAATACCCAAAATAAACTTCCTCTGATCTGTTATCGTTACATAGATGATATTTTCCTGATATGGCAACATGGTGAAGATCTCCTTAAAGATTTTCTATATTCCCTAAACAAATTTTCAACATTAAATTTCACTTGGAAATATTCCCACACAATCATTACCTTCCTAGATGTTGATGTGTTTTTAGAAGAAGGCTTTCTTAAAACAAAAATTCACGTTAAAGATACCAACACTATGAATTACTTAAATTATACTAGTTGCCATCCTACACACATAAAAAAGTATTCCAAAAAGGTTTAGCCATTCGAGCAAAGAATTTATGTAGCAAAGAGTCTGATTTCACAAATTATATTAACAAATTAACAAACACATTCAAAATTTTAAATTATCCCGACAAACTTGTAAAAAATCAAATTAATAGGACAAAATATTTTAATTACAACAAATCTTTTCCTTTAAATGAACCTAAATTTATTACCAAATTCTACCCCGGACTTAACAAAATTAACCCTATAATTAAAACTGCTTTCCATATTCTACACTACAGTCATCATCGGAAACTAAAGATATATTTTCAAAACCACCTAGGGTCATCTTTAGAAGGCCGTCAAATCTTAAAAATATGCTAGTCCAAACCAATCTTAAACACAAAAATCGAGAGAAAATTTTTAACGGTTGTAAACCCTGTCAAAAACCACGTTGTGGTACGTGCAAAATTATGTCCTCTAGTCAAAGTTTTAGTAGTAACATAACCAATAAAACGTATCCAATTAAAGGAACAACTGATTGTAATTCAATTAATATAATATATAAGCTAAATTGTAATTTTTGTAATAAAAAATATATTGGCCAAACCTCTAACCCTCTCCGTATCAGAATGACAGGTCACAGTTACAGTATTGTTCATGGAGATGACAAGCCCCTCACTGTACATTCCAGGGAACATAATCAGGACAAAATTGAAAACTTTTACAAACTAAAAGGCATCAATAATGTTCCATTGCATACCAAAGAAAATTTAAATAAGTTTAATTTGAGAAGGAGCGAAACTGCTCACCAACTTGTTTTAAGGTCAAAATTTCCTTTAGGTTTGAACATTCGTTAATTTCAAAATTTTTTACTCTTTGATGTTTATGATGAAACATCAGCTGTGAGGTATTTTCCCCTGTTTATTATTCTATTTAAGTTCTTTTTCTTGTTTCTATTTAGTTAGTTTAATGATTTGATTTTGTAAATATTTATACACATTTTGTTATCTGAAGAAGTATGCTGACATACGAAAATTCATAAAAAGAGTTTACCAATATTTGGTTTTTTATTTTCACATGAATAGAATACACATTGATATATATATATATTGTACATATATATGTACATGTACATATATATATACATGTACATATATACATGTACATATATATATATACAAATTATTAATTACAGACACTTATTCTCTATACACTGGTAACAATTAATTGCTTTCTTGCTCTGATCAATAACATACATATGTAGGTTTGAAATGTCTATTTCACCAAAAATTGCGTATTTACAGCCATTTAATTCCACTTTCAGTGTAAAATATTTTCGTGCCATAGTATCGATTGCATTGTTCGTCTGAAATTACTATTCTGCTAAAATAGTGTAGTTCCTGTCTAAAGTATCTTTTCGCAGGATAATGGCGTTAGCATTGTGGTTCCGATGAAGGAAATATATACGTACAATGGTCTGAAGACTTCTATGGTAAAAAAATATCCTTAAAAGTAATCTGTTTCCCACTTAAGGTATTTCCGGTCTATAGTTGCATTTGCCTAAGAAGGAATATGGTCTGAAAATTATACTTCAGATGATCAAAAAGTGACTACTTCGGGCAATTATAATTTTTAAGGTACTACGGTTACCGGTTGTCTTTTGAGGCCATAATAAACATGTGTGTCAGACTTACCTTTCTGCAAGAGGTGTGTGGTTTTTTATAGAGATATAATTTTTCTAGAAATTTCAACCACATTAAAACCCCTACGGGTGGTTTCATCTATACGAAATAGATTATTTTCTATGTGGGCGATGAGGATTTTGAGTATCACATCTCATAATTCTAGTACAATCGGTAGTTAAAACAAATATAGTTCTTCTAGGGTTTCAATCTTATTTCAACCCTAGTTGGTGTTTGTTATACAAGAAATTTATTTTTATTTCCTATTAGGATCATAATACACGTGCGTATTTAATTTCGCCGTTGTAGAACATCAAAGAAGTGCAAAAATATAGTTCCTATAGAGGTTGCAATTTCTTTTTGATCACTGAGTTAGTTTGATATTCATAAGATTTATTTTATTTTCCTATGTACGTAAAAATACCAGTTTGTATCAAATGTCTTCCCTCTATTAGATAGGGAAATTGTAAAAACAAAAATATATTTCTTCCTGCGGTTGGAACCCCATTCTAAACCCCTATGGGTGGTTAAACTACATAAAGATTCTTTTATTTTTCCTTTTTGAGCATAAGACTCATGTGTAAAATCTCGCATTTCTAAGACATTGAGAATTTCAGACACAAAATATAGTGTTCTAGTTGTGGCAATACTATTTCAAAACTCATGGATGATTGATCTTTGTGATCATTAAAATATTTAATTATATTTAAAGGCTTTACTTAAATTCCTGCTTGTAGTTGGTTTCTTGGTAGGGTAATAATCGTCATTAAATATATGTTTTGCATGTGTCAGCGCGTATGAATAAAATAACACAAACACGAATAATTTATATACTTATTAGAAATTTTTACACACACGATTCTTTTAGTAGTTAGGGCTATAAAATCTATAGAGAATGAAAATTTGGTGATAGAAAGATAGTTATTAGGTGTGATCAAATAAATTGAATATAGAATTATATAATTGTTTATGTATTTTTAGGTCTTAAGATGGCTCCAGATTATGTAAAGTAGATTCTAAAAGATACAGTATAATTTTGAAAAGATAAGTAGTAGTTATTTTAAAATTAATAAAACATGTTAACAGTTTGAAATTAAAATTTTCATTACCTTATTGACTTATTCTTTACTATCGTTGTTATTATACCATGGAAGTTGTTTAATAAAAAAAATTAACCTCCTGCAACTATTAATACTTAAAGTCTAAATATAAACGTATAACCTTGTTTTAGAAGACATAATTAAAGATGTAAGGATATAAGAAATGAAAGACAAATAGAGAAACATTTAACGAGAGTAAATCCTTTTATGTCATAGTCGCAATAATTAATTTTATGCAATGGAGACAAAGCAAATATCCAATACCCCTCCCCCACCTTAAAAGAAATGAAACTGGAATACTTTAGATTTTATAAAGATTTTATTTTAGTTTATAAAGATTGATATATGTTGTATTTGGCGATTAAAATTTACTAGTTCATTTTCATTCCCTACAATTACCCCAGATCATAAACAAAATTATATTTACCACTTTCTACACTCATTAGAATATTTATATTAAAATGAGAGAAAATCTTCTTTTTACATATCGTTTATGATTTGGTATATTTAATTTAGCTTATTTATATGTTTTTTATATATATCTTCCTTAGTTGTTTACACGCTGCTTACATATCTTATTCTACGCAAGTTTTAATAACAATCCAACTGATAATAATACAATTCAGACGTTTTCGTTCCAGATTATTTAAAAACTTAACTAACACCATTCTTACTTTTCCTACTAAATTTTGAGTAATAAAATTAGTACGAATGAACTTAAGTTTTAAGGGGTTAATCAATTTGGACTATTTTGTATTTGCGGGGAATGCCATAAAGTTAGCGATAGGAACTTTTTATGAATATGAGACTAAAGTATACGATGTATTTGGTGTATAATATATAATATTTAAAATATATTCAGATAAATGAAGTAGGCCTCTATAAAGAGAATGATTTGTGCGTTAATCAAAGCTCACTGAATATTAAAAAATATATAAATCTCCTGACACTTTATATTTCGGTGCCATGCCGCACTCTTACACCCATAGCTGAAAGATAGAAGTAACGTTAACATGAAGTAGCACTCAGTAAAGAAGAGGAAGAGTGTCGTCAGGCAAAGCTCCCTGAATATTAAAATGTGGATAAATCTCCCGACACTTTATTTTAACATTCAGTGATAGTCCGGAGACATGCAAACTCCTCAGACCTGTTTTAAATTTTTATTGGCGTTTTCAACCACGAAGAGTTTTTTTTAATAATATAACTTATTTCTCATAGCGTCTTTCATCATTTATTGTAACGATCAATACAAACTATTATACAATAATTCTTTGAAATAATCCTTAAATTTGAACTCCTTGAGATCATGATAACCATAAAATGAATTTCTGAATTTAAACGTTCTATTTTTTCCAGCACGCCTTTTTACTGAAGGTAATTCTCGCATACATTTTTGGATTACACATTTTGTCTTAAGCCTCTTTCAGCCTGTTATTGATACTCCCCAACCACCTTCTACATATTACCCTAAATTGACTCTCTTGGCATTGATAGTTGTGTGTAGGGAATCACCAGAAATTATCCAAGTGGAAATGATTCCTTCTATTTGGTCTGAATTCATCACACAGTGACATGGCATGAGGAAGAGGTATATAGCCTTGATCTTTGCTGTGTGATATTATCCGGGTCTGTTAAACTCATGTGTGTGGTGAAGTTAAATTTGTATGGTTTTGGAAACATTTTAAGCGTATTAAGTGATAGTGAGATGTACTAGCTTTTAATTGTACAATGGATAATCTTGGATATTTCATTACAAAAATGTTTTTATCATAGTTTGACTAGATGTTCAACTAAACATTAGTTACTATTTCCAAAATATTTACTTGACGATTGTTTATTGACTTACAGCTAAAATCATTTTCATTCACTTTGAAAAAATGGATAGAAAATTGCCATTCTTTATAATTTAAAAGCATGAATATAATTACAGATATTAACAAACTTCTTTCCTCTAACATGTACGAAAGAATCACAGTAAAATTGACATTAAACCCTTGTCTTAATATTTATTTATAATTAGTACGTATAGTAATTAGGTTTCGTGGATCTTCAAAATTTTAACACTAATTTTTAAAAACCAAGACAAGCAATGGAGCTTAAAATAATTTCGCTATTGAATTGAAAATATGAGTTTATGGTTGAAATTAAAATCCTATTCAAGTTTGTTAACTCCCATATTTGTTCAATCATACACCCATTATATGCATATACAGGGTGGGTGAAATATTCGGGTGTCTGGAAAATTGGCACGGTATAAAAAAATATAGCATTATGAAAACTTATTCAGTTTTATGATAGAGAGGTTCTAAAACAGGTCATCTTACAAAATAATGGTGGCCGTTAATAGGTTCCATAATGATACTATTTTAACATGTGCCATTTATAATGGACAAAACTTATGAAGTGAGGTTTGTGAAATTATATCTTACTAATAAATATCTTTAAAATAAAGAGTATATTAATCAAGACTTACAAAACTTACATGACACACTCGTCTTCCCTTTCCAATGTAGCCGTGTGTTAGTTTTTTGCGTTAAATATTTGTTACCATAGTAGTATAGCAGTGTGATTGTTTGCAGATATTACCGGCTATTAATAAAAAAATTTACGAGTTCCCGGACATTTTACGAATTTATTTCATTTCCATAACTATCCAAAAAGTATTATTATTATTACACTTATTCTTCTTGTATATAATATCGTTCCATATAATGCTGTGGATATCGGACTTATCGGTTATATTCTCAATCAAATTTGGAATTATGCAATAGTTTTTAATAATCACTTTACATTATAAACCTATTTATCCATCCACCATATACTATAAAATTTTTAAAATATAATTTAATATATTAATACAGTCAGAAAGCATGTGACTATCAAACAGCAGTATGCTTCATGTTTAATTGTTTAATGTTTAGTTCAAATAGCATATTCCACATGAATAGCAAATGAGCAAAATACTGTGAAACTTAATTTTACCCGACTATCTACAAACAACAACATAAACTCTAACAAAGAAACGTAATCGCACATACCAAGTGACGTAACAGACAGACAAAACTTCTTGCGTACAGTAACTGAAAATATTATATACTGTGCTCGAACCTCAGTCGATAACGGTTAATGACCTCTCAAAGCACGCGGTAAACCAAATACTGGTAGACTCTTTATGAATTTTCGTACGACGTAAATAAATGTCCTTAATAAAAATTTACTAATTTAGAAATATTAAACTATCAAGAAAATATCAACAAGACAAAATTACTGTTGTTGAATATTAAACTGTGAAAAAACATCACACAACTGTTGTTTTAATCAGAAAGGCCAATTACTAAAAATACATAGTTGTATAAATTAAAAAAGGTTCAAACCCAAAGAAAATTCTGATTGTAATATCAGTTGAAGAGCAGATTCTCTCCTTCTCAAATAAATCTATTTATATTTTGTTGGCGTCTACATCATCAATGCCTTTTTATTTATAATATGAAGGGCTTGTCATTTCCATGAACTGAGCCGGTTCAAAGTCTTGAGCTGAATTATCTCCACGGCTCATGTATGTCTTGATATAATACATGTAAGTGTTGTTCGTTGTGGCTGCAGAAGGCACTGACTATACTCACGTAGGGTGGAACGAAAAAATAGTGATAAAAAGTCGCCTTTTGCAATTATTTAATTAATTTTAAAGTTTAAACATGATTGGAGTAAGGTAAGAGTTGCCGCAAAGGGTTAGAAGTTGTGATTTTTTCAGGGAAATGTATCAAATTTCAATACATTTGTATCTGTAAGGAATATTTTTGTATTTTTCCATTTATGCTTAAAAAGTCAGTTATATGTGACTAAGATGTAGTAGGATCAGAAAATATGATTGGAATTGATGTACTTTCACCTGAATATTATGATATAGAAGATAGGTTTTTAGCAGAATCAACTGACGATGAAAAGTCTCCACCTCTTCTCAGGTACCTGAAAAAAAAATATATGGTACAACTACCGACAGTAGTTGCTATCTGTGACAAAACAGGGGTTTCAGACAGGGTTGCAGCAGCAAGTGCAGTTCTTAAATATTTTATTTCTGAGGAGAACAAAAGTAACGTCATTGACAGAATAAAAATTCGAAGAGCTAGAGCCAGTAATCGAAATAAGGTAGTGGCAACAATAAAATTGGAGAGAAAAATGGTTGTTTTTTTGTTGTAGAAAGAATAAGACAATTATTAAAGGGAAAAAGAGGAAAAAATTTTCTGAAAAACTGTCGTTGAAGAACACGTTTCGTTAGTTGAAGAACCTGGTTCTTTATTTCTGGCGCACGCTCCGGTACAGGTGAAGGCATCAAATAAAGTGCTATTGAGTATTTTAATAGTAACTGTGATTTGAACTTGAACAATGTAACTGAAATTGGATGTGATGGCACTGCTACAAAGACTGGAGCTAATAATGGTGTTATCGCTCTATCATAAAAGAATATTCATAGGTCTTTGCAGTGGTTAATATGTTTGTTTCATTGGAACTAGTTGCCATTGCGCCAATTATTTTGTCCATTAGATGGAAAAACAAAAGGACCTAATGAGTTATATATAATTTCAATAAACATTGAATCACAAAAAGTACTTGCTTCGCCGGAAGTCGAACCCGGATCTCTCACTTGCCGGGTGATTGTGCTACCATTACACCACAGAGCGCTTACTTTTTCAATTACAGATTCAATTATTTTGTATTTGGCCGTATCTCTCAAATATGCGTTTAAATAAGCAAACTAACATATGATCGGAAGACCAAATACCTGTCAAACGACTTTTATTTACGTTAAATTGTATAAATGGCAATAGCCTTATTTAATTTCAATAAACATTGAATCACAAAAAGTACTTATATATATATATATATATATATATATATATATATATATATATATATATATATATATTATAAAAACTATTACAATTTAGCCGCTCTACCACGTTACTTGAATAGCAATCATTAGTTACTTTTACTGTCAAGAACCTCCTCACCTAAATAATTTTGACTTTATATTTTATTAATAGTATTATAAATACTACTAATATATACAATATACAGCTTAAAATAAATTTATAGTGTAAGAATTTGTATTCTTAAATTTGTGTGTGCATCCAGTGAATACTAACGAGAAGGATTTTACAGAGATTACAGCTTGGACTCTGTAGAGATTAAACACAACCTTTGTTAATTTAAGTGTAAATGAGTAAGGGAACCCTTTGTGATTAGTTGATGGATGATAGCATAACTGGATGGGTAACTACCTCTATTATACTATTTTTGTCTCGGATATTATGTGTGAGTTTTCATTTTGCATTTTTTACTTCAGTAAGTTTTGAGTAGATAATTTTTTGTGAATATGACTTTGCAAAGCGTCTTTTTTATTAACTGTTAATCAAGCAGATAAAATACAGCACATTAAGCAACTGATATTGATGGAAAACTAAGGCCCCTGTTGTGTATGTTGTAATCTGTTATAACACGGTTGGTATGAACCAGTAACAGTCCCCCCAGGTCATCGCCAAATATCAACCTCTTTATTCCCTGAGAAGTCGTACTAGATTAGACAGACGAGTCTTAGGAAAAATAGAGTTTATTTTGCTTTGTATATATTTATAAGCAGATAGTAGTATGCCGATTCTATCGCACTTTTGGATCAAACCGAAAGTCAATGTTCATTACTGTCCAAAGAACCTTTAGAAACATAGAATCGGTTAAAAAAGTAACAATAAAATCTGTTAAAATAGCAGAAACATCTCTTGTAAAAAGGTTTAAATTTTGGCCAGGAATAAACGAAAACATCTCTTCAAAACAACTGAATAATCTATTTATTTCTCATGCTCATATATAACACATATTACATTATCATTGGGCCTCCACAACATTTATAAGAAAAGTAGAAGAAACAAAATTATATTGTAAAACTGTAACGATTTATAATTAAAACACCGAATATGAGTTCGCAAACCTTTTCACACGTATTCTGGTTACAACCTTCAATGAAGTTTTGAGTCAATTACTAAAATACAATATCTGACTTTCGATACAAACACTGAAAACTGTAACTAGTGCATAGGTATCCTCTGTACTTATTACTGTAATGTTGTGCTCTCATTCTTGCAGAGGTGAAGAATATTTACAATTTATTTTATTCTATAAGCTCATCAGTGTACGCCGTATGTCATATAAGAAGAACTCTAATCACTGTTATATAAATTACTATACTATTTAACACAATGTAAAAAGTAAACGATTAATATCTGAAATGGCGGTTTACGAAATTAATAAATAAAAAAGCATAAAATTAATTAAAAACCCTTAAGAAAATGCATTTTCTTAGAAGCCTAAATGGACTCAGTACGAGTGTGAAACGTACATGTAAAACTGTTTAGTGTTCCAAAGTATGAGCTGCAAGTTATTAATGCCCAAATTACCTCTAACATGTCATTAGACATAACAGTAAACAGATTATAAAAGTAACACTATAATAATATTACTCAAAATATAATTAGGAAAGACAGAGAATTTGTTTATGAGAATGTGCTTTCTTCTTAAAATATCTAAATTAAACTGCAATATTTGGTAATCTGTCATGCCTACTACAAATCAAAATGAACTGAATGCCTAATAATAGTTTTAGTTCTACACATTACCTACCGTTATATGTTACAAATTTAAAATAAAACGTTTCGAGGATTGGAATCTAAAACTTATTTAGTTGTCAATACAGGACGAATCCGCAAAAGTCAAACATCAAAACAAAACAAGTTTCACGACTAAAAATAAAAGCTGACTGTTTGGTCCGGTCTCGTGATTCATAAACCATATGACTTAAAAATATTACAGTTATTAGTATTGTTATTTTCTTAATTAATAAGGGGTATTATACGTATTAATGTAAATAGCAAATACTTTTACAGTAAAAATTACTAGCTAAGTCGTCTTTTATAACATAAAACTTTAGTTGCTTTGTTGAACAGATAAATAATGTAGCTTTGAAGATAAATGAAAAGGAAGCTTAAAAATGCTGATGGTACAATAATGTCTATTTACCAAACAGATAGTGGAAAACTTTAGAATATGGAAATAAAATAAGAAGAAGAAAGAAGGATTTCCTAGACAGGTTTATGGGTAAATATTTATATCTAAATCCTTAAATAGTATTTTTTGAACAAGAATTGTTTTAACCTAAACTATTCTTAGACAGGAAGTAAAGAAAATCTTATATCAAACATAGGAAAAGACAGTAAACATTTCAGAGAGTTAGTATCCTTAAGAATACAGATTCTTTAGAATATCCTAACTTCTCTTAACT
Organism: Homalodisca vitripennis; assembly: GCF_021130785.1. Lineage (NCBI taxonomy): Eukaryota > Metazoa > Arthropoda > Insecta > Hemiptera > Cicadellidae > Homalodisca > Homalodisca vitripennis. Next base: position 46,413,081 of record NC_060215.1, read on the forward strand.
GAACTAATCGTTTTGAAAATCAGTCTTCATTATTAAAAAATTATTAAAGTTTGTAAGAAAATTTTAAATGTTTACATTCCTTTAAAAAGGCACACGCCTCGAGTAGAAAATATGATGCAATGAAATTATTTTCTTTTGGTAAACATTATAAGTTCATCTTAAACGAAAGCAATTTAAACGATGATAAAGTGTTAAATTAAATTTAGCATGGAAAGATTAAGACCTTTATTTTTTACTGATAAAATCTGAAAGCAAAACTTTTACTCAATCAGTTAAATATAAACTCTTTTCACTGAAACGTCGTGTATATATATAAGGTATCAAAATATTAGATGTCGGTCTTATAACCCCTAAAAAACCAGTCTCAACTGTATTATTTGTTGTTGTCTCTTTGTTTAAAGTGTTGTATATAACCCTCACATACAAATATTGAAACGCTGATAGCCAAAACAAACAATAAACATTTATAGCATTAAAATGATAATATTGCACCAAATATCTCATGAATGTAAATTTTAATAATTAAAAAAACAATTGCAATACACAGTATTATGTCTTTGATACATCTAAAAAAATAATCTTTATTTCTATGGGCTTTGCAGTATTGCAAAGAAGTAAACTTAGTATATATGATACTTCTCATTTGCTGTTGACTATAAGGATTTTAACATTAAAAATTAGTACTCAATATGAAGTTCAGGCAGAGGGATTATAATAATGATAGTAGAGGGCGGGAATGGATGGACTGGCAAGTTCCATCAGCATTGGTTTTTTATATCATGGCATAATTATACCGGGTGTCTTAAAATTTCACCCCCTCCCACCAATATTTACTTTCTTATAGATAGAATTTGAAGGATTTACTTTGGTGGATGTTTATAAGACCATATGAGTATTTTGATGAATTTTTTTTGTCCCTCCCCTAAATGAAGTATTTTAAGGGTAAGTAAAATTGTTTTAATATGAACCTCTAGCAAGTGATACTTCATTTAAATGTATTGTAAAAAACAGACAAATTGCGCAAATTATAGGTCTGTAATGTCAGTATATCAAATGTGGTGGCCAATTAATTTTTTTTTTTTTTTACCGCTACAATTTAAGTTAAATTTAAAGTTATTGTACGGCAGATAAATAATTCACTCACTATTTATTTTGAGAACTGATGATACTAAATCATAAAGCAAGTTATTACAAGTTAAAAGAAACATTAATAATCGTGAGTAACATAGCATGTATTAAGTTTTGTTTTGTCTGACCGAAGCCCATTAGGAAGTACCAAAAGCTGTCTTTCCCATGACATCTCTTATTGGTTACCAGTTAGTATGTGAGACACGCTCAGTCCACTTTGGCACAGCAACTGGACTGAATGTGTTTTAATGGTCTTCAGGCAGACAAAAAGGATCCTCAGTTGATCATATAAACATCCCTTAAAGTAAATCACTCTATCTCTATTCATAAGAAACATAATAGCGGAGGGGGGTACTTTTAAGACACCCACTATATAGCTTATAAGAACCTAGCGTTTAAACATATGGATGAAGGTAAAAGATAATAAAATCATTTTATCCTGAAAGATATTGACAGAGATTTTACCACATGCACATCGAAATAGCTTGTTTTTCTTTCTTTTAAAATAAATGATATTATTAATAATTTGTAAACTAAGAACCTAGATACCGTAAACCGGCTTTGTTCAAGTCGTACGGCATGAGTTTTGTAATCGATAATTTTGCTACAATTGTATATAAAACGTATGTAAAGATTTTTATGAATTATGTCAATTAGGTCAGCCATGACGCTGTCCAAATGTTAAAATACGCGTTTATGGTTTTCCATATTATTTCAAACCCTTTTCGAAGATTTAGTTTGGTTATTTTACCTTTTAAGAGCAAAGACTCAATATTATTAGATATTACAAAATGGAACAAAAAAGAAAACTTGTATAGGTAGAGTCTGACAAGTAAATTATTACATTATTTTTGAAAAAATATTGAACGCAACAATTATTTTTTAATTAATCTAGCAATACTAAACTATAACACTATTATAATGTAACACTTGCATAGGTAAGGCTCAGTATAATAGTTCTTCCGTTACATATTTCGTAAAGATCCACGAAAATACAACTCAAATTTAAAGTCGTGTGTATTATAAAACATAAATAAGTATAACCTTTTTCTACAGTTTAATAATATATGAACTTTAAAAAACATGACAGTAGATTGTTAAGTGCTACGGGTATCATCATTTCCAGATTACGAGTGGAAGTGACACTTTTCACTGATATGTCACCAACAAACGTATTTTTAATAATTAAAAGTTACTGCTTTTTTTATACAAAGATTCTCTATAGTTTTTTTCTAGTATTAATTGTATTAATATCAATAATAACGTAAACATCTTAGGCCTTAGACTACGTGCCACAATTAACACCTATTGTTTTTTGTTTATACCACGGCATAAGAATAGGAGAATACAGTAAGATAGCATATTTTTTTTAGTATTCTACTTGTTAATGGATTTACAATGAGAGTGTTCTCGCTGACCTTGCGATTGGATAGTTGGAGGCCAATCAAAGGTGTCGCTTATAGCTGCTAGTGAAAGGGATTCGTATAAAAACTTACAACGCGCTTCTTGGCGTTTTTTATTATCTTTTTGCGGTTAAATTATAGTCGTTTGCGTTTTTCTTTTCACCCTCCAAGTTTGCACTGGATATTTCATAAGAAGCTCTTTTAAAATTAAATTACGATATTCTCCTGTGAGATTTGTTATCAACTAATGTTAGCTTTCTTTTATAATAATATTGTATAATTGTAATACAAAAAGGAAATAATAAGATCACAATTCACATTAACGCAAATTTCCAAGAAAGTACATGTCGTTGCAAGTATTGCTCAAAGTTAAGTCTTAGATTAAACCTGGAACATTAAGTGCAGTTAAACTAATAAAAAAATTATGTAAATGGATTTTATGAGACTTACGGATCTCCCTACATTTATTGAATTGCGCCCCTTTGCTTGTTTATACTGCTAATATATTGTCTGAAAAATTTCTAAACTTTGAAAGTAGTGTTTTCTGTTCAATATATTATTTTGCAGGTTGCGGGTTAATTTCTGGTAACTGCACTATACAGAGGTTTCTCGATATATTGTAACTTATTTCAAAATTAAATAAAAATCTATTATGTTAGTTATAAATAAAACTTTGTGAAAATGACGTATATAAATTAAATATATATATGTGATTAAAAGTGGACTTGTTAAGTGTATTAAAGTGCAAAATAATAAACAGTTTTTTAAGTGATTTTAGAATGTATTATCCTGTCTATCTGAATTAATAAATATAATTAATTAGATATAAATCTGGATAAATAAGTTCAATTGAACTAATTAAAAATTATGTAAAGGGGTTTTGGTAAACGTGCTGATCTCTATTCACTAGTCAAGAATATAATAATTGGTACAATACCTTGCTTCAAGTAAAGAAAAAATTTAAAATTTTGGCGGTTGATTAAATTGACATTTAACTTAAGTTAAACAGCAACTATACAATTTAATTCCTAACATTTTATTAATTATTCTTATTAGCGTTTAAATATTCAGATTCAAATTCTACCTAAGAGTAATAATTATAGTGCACGAATTACGGCATCGGCATTTATATCAATCCGCATATTCGATTGTGACATGCAATATTACGTAATTTAGAAAGGAATTCAGGAGTGTAGCTGTAAAATAGGTTAAATTGACCTAAGAACGAGTCGCTAAACGGTAAAAATGTGTAGTTAGGATATATATTTTTATTGAATATATGTAGTACAATAATAAAAATGATTTGAATTAAAGCGTTCATTTAGGATTCAATTCAATAGACCTCGACTCAACATAAACGTACTTGGTAATCGTCCAAGTAGATATGTTAGGAGCTCAGAGGTGATTGTAATGGCTGAGGGAGCTCGGTGTTTTGACTGAAGTGGTTTCTTGTCATCATTTTCACCAATCTCCATCCATACTCACATGTGTCATAACTATTGATATTACAATTGAAATTGTAAATTCCTATCGTAATTTAATAACCAGTACAATTATTACTTATCTTTCAATGACAACTGTCAGTTAAAACATATTTAGTTTCCTTTGTAACAAAAATCATAATTAATACTGTTGTATACATTCACTGTAACGTATCGTAATAATTGTCTGAAAGTTACGTCTCTCAACTTACAGCTTGTTAACTGCTCACCTATGGTGATTAAATGAATGAGTGTATGATACGATACAGTTCACTTGGACTTCAGATTCACTATAAAAAAGGTTTTAAACAATTCAGTGTTCTTATAAATATTGTTTACAGGACCTACGAAAATATACAGCAAAAAAAAAATCTAAAGAATGAGACATCATTGCAAGCATGAAAATTCAGCTTTATTATTTACTAATAATGTAAATAGGATTAAATTAATCATTTTAATAATGGATCTATGGGAAAACACCTAACCTTCTGTAATCATATGAAGATTAACTAATATATCTGAGGCCTAATTGTATTAAACACCAGTTGCGCCAGTTAAACACCACTGAGACCTGTCATGCACTGATATGTTTCTTTATATAGAAATTATAAACGATATAACAGAAAAAATGTTTCACAACAAATTTAATAATTCGTCAATTGACTATACCAATACAATCAAAATTTAATAAAGTGTTGAAGAAACTATCGCGTAACCTATACTTTAACAAAAAATAATATGTTAAAGATAATAATATAGTTGATATTTTATCGAAATGAGAAAAATTAAATTAAAAAAATTGCACGATAAAATAAAAAAATGAACGAATGTAAAACCCAAGAATTATTACTTTTACAAGTGTTCCTTGCTGTGGCAGTGGGGCAAGTATTTATAAATATAATAATAATATTTAGACTTCCTGCTGGTTATATGTATATATATATATATATATATATATATATATATATATATATATATATATATATATATAAAGTATTTGTATGAATAGATCGTTGATAATGATGATTCAGGTTGAACATAAATAGGATAAGATGTGTTCGTCCGTGCTCGTGTGTGAATGTAACTTATAACTTATATAAACTGAAAATGTTATTTGATTCAATACCAATGTCTTTGATCCCTTTGTATTTGTCTTACTGACACGCTCATTCCCAGTCAAGTGATAATTTTAAAAATTATTATGTGTCGCTAAGCTTATATCTTTATCATTCACTTGATTTCTGACTCTTATCTTTCAATATCAACGTGCGGCCTGAGGCGGAGTCAAACAAGCTGGCTGTATAATAATCTCTTAGATAATTGAATTTTTGCCTAACCACAACAATATACCCCATTATATTTAATTATAGCCTCTGTCTCTTTGAGTGTGTAAAATATTTTAATTGATTTACATTTCATCTATGAACATAACGATTAATATTTTCAATTTCGGCCTCGAAGGATCTCACATATTTTTAGCAAACATAGTTTAATCCCCAGTAATGAACTATAATACACACACAAAAATGACTTCCAAATCACTAGTGGTTCCTATACAAAATGTAATATAAATGTATGTAAAGTATTAAAATATGTATAATTTTGGAATTTTTCAAAATTCAATTTAAAAACAAGGTAGTTTTAAACAAAACTATATCAAATAACGTCCTGAATGGTATGTATGATTATATGAGTCTTTACATTTAAGAAGTATTTCTTCTAGCTTAATTTTTGCAAAAATATTTCTGTGACGGCTTTACTTTTTTTTCATTTCTTCCGTAATTTTCTCCGCTTTCCAAATTCGCACCAATCGACATTTGTAACACTTCAGTACACTTCTTTTACACTTGAAACCCAAGAAGAGCTTCACACATTCTAATAAAACCCCTATTACAAGAGAAAAACTGTCATTAACCCCTAATATCATGTTTTTCAGACCTAAAAGTTAGCTTAAAACAACAAATTCTAAATAACTTTATTCAGAGATTCGTTAAAATTTTGGATTTTTTAATGTAAAATTGTGAATGGGAACATTATAAATACCTAATAGATCCGTTCATACGGTTCATTTTTTCAACAATGACTTCAGGGATGTCTATAGTTTCAGGTTATAGTATGGAAAACTGGGTAAAAGTATGTGGCGATGCTTCAAAAATACTGAGATGAGACACATTTTAGTTTGGCATCTCTGGACGTAAAATGTAAAAAAAAGTTAAGCACTGTTTTTAAACTCAAAAAGCAAGTAATCTAGATAACGGTAACTAAATTATGCAATAAAAAATATGTACTTCTATTTCCCTTATGTAATTTAGAACACTAAAAATTCATATACATTCATATTCGTATATATTTTATATTTTCTCCATAGTACCGTTATTTACGACTATATTTCAAACATGAAGTAAACGTTATCTAAAATTATGTTTTGTAAAATTTTGCACATACACGCTATTAATTGTATTACAAAAAGATCTAAGAAATTGTAAATGTAATAAAATAATTATCGTTTTAGTGTTTCCTACTTGATGTAGAGTATTTAAAAATCCATAAACTTAACTTTCTACAAACATATATTATCTTTTACTAGGATTGTTTGTATATAAATTGTCTTCGAGGTTAAAGAAACAGTATTTTGTTATGAACTAAATTTGATGATGCTGTCCCTGCTGAGTGAACAGATATTTCCAAAAACCGAAAACATGCACAAGGTAGTGTGCTGTTCGCAGTCGATGAACCTCGCCAATTGTACCTTGAGAGCGGCTGTCGGTCTATGGGTTCTTGGAGTGACCCCGATCAAATCGTTTGTGTCCACCACTACAACAATTGTATCCCCATACCGAATTTTTCAGTCATATCTTCAGTGTTTTAGAAAGTATAACTCATTGTTTCAGCCATGCATTCACAAAAACATCACATATAGGTAAAATTTGAGATAGGTCATAATTTGCTTGGTTTCCTCTAAATTATGAACTTTAAGACTGGTTTGACATTTATAAACTAATTGATTAGTAGCATTAGTAGATAAATAAACACAAAAAAGCTAATTCTTTTAATAACATTTCAAAATAAAAATTATTTGAATATAGCTACTTTTAATACAATATCATTGGATCAAACTGAAACTATTTTTTGAGGCGTAAAATGAAATGAAAATTAAGGCTGGAATTTCCGTATATAAATTTTAGAAAAAAATACTCAGTTCTGCTAGGTATGTATTTTTTTTTTTTTTTTTTTTAATAGTGACTTAGATGTTCTTGTAGTCTTATTTAGCCATCGTTTTGATTTATTTAAAGTGAGACTCAAGTGTTTTATTTAAGTCTTAAAAAGTAATAAGTAGTTACTAGACAGTTACTCATGTATCAGTTTATTGGATACTAGACTGTATCCGCAAAGACTAAACACTATAGACTGATAGAAAGCTGACTAATGTCTATATGTTTACTGACAACAAGAGAATCGTCATTAGGAAATCTCACAGCCTTGCATTAAAGTTTATTGCGTTGAATTTAATTTCTCATTCTCCAAGTCGTGTAGTGCATTAATCATATTTTACGACTATTCCCGAAATATTACTCATATTGGATATTGAGAAAGGTCATTGGTAACAACAGAATCTGTCTGGATTGCCGTCTCTAGCTTTCTACATCCTACAGCAGTTAAGACAAGAATGTCATAGGAGGAGTCCGTAGACGTTTAAGCATCGCCATTTCTATAATAATATTACCAACTAGTATAGTGTCTTAGTAAATGTAATATATACATGCAATTATTAAACTTATTGATATATAATATGAGTGTTATATGGGAGGATGGTATGATTTTTCAACAATAATATTACCAACGAGTATAGTGGCTTAGTAAATGTAATATATACAAGCAGTTCATAAACTTATTCGTCTATTAGCGGAACTCTGAACGTAGAAGTAGAACTTAAGGTAGTCAATTATTAGGCAGAAATGGATAGCTATATTTATCGTATAATAATATCCACATAAAGATATAATATATTCTGTTTCAATAAATTAATCCAAACTTTGATATCAGTAAAAAGCAAGAAATAGTTTAAAAGCATGTGAGGCTTATTTTTACTTCTTGGCAAATGATTTCAGATATAATAAAAGTGTTATAGGATGATATATCAATTAATTTAGCCATGTTGATTTCGTAAAAAAGCTAAATTTGTATTAAATCTGTTTTTAAGTGAGCGAATAATTTAATACTATCCAGAATTGTTATAGTATAAGTTTGCATGTTCAGGTTTATCTATTCTGTGAGTTAAGGAATGAATTATCTACTATATTTCAAACATTTAAACGCAATTAAAAACTGAAACGGTAACATAAATTCTAATATCAGAACTTTTTATATTAAAAATTATGTACCTTAATAAAGTGATAATTACTGTTAAAAATTACTACATTATTAAAACAATTAAGTATTCATTTTTTGCGTTTGAAGATAAAAGACATTTTTAGATTAAAGTTAATTATATTAAAGTTATAAGTTATTTGTATCCATGAATTATGTATGAATTATGAATTAAAACAACACTATTGAAGTTTTGTAGGGCAATCATTTATGAATGTGTATACTAAAAACTAATTATAGATTTAAAATTTTAAAATTAAAAATTAGAAAAAATCCATTTGTGTTAAGTGTAAAGTTTAAATAAAAATTGAGAGTATCAAAATCTACCAACATTTTGAAACAGACTTGAAAAACTGTCAGAATATCAGTCGAAGTGAGTTTTTTTTATTTAACTCTGCTTGTTTACTAGACTCTGCTCCGGACTTGAATCAATAAAAACAGCGTAAATGTTGAAAATTTACGTTTTAACCTCAATAAACGTTAAGCGTTTAAAAATATTTACTTTCACACTTCATAAAAATAGGTTCACTGAAACAGTAGAAGGGAATATTCGAAATCTCTTCCACTAGTTGAATAAATCGGCGTCGATTTATATATCCAAGTTTTAACATAGTAACGCTTATACTAAATCGTAACAAAGTTTGTAAAACTCGCTGCTGATTTTGATAGATGTAGTTCTAGAGTCAGACACATTTAGGGATAAAAGAGCCTTATTTAATATTATAAAGGTCAGCTTTTACAGTGTTAAGAGTATTACTACTACACATTCCTACCTATTTTATAACTAGTGTCACACGTAGGCCTAGTCATTTAAAACAATTTGTTTCAATGATGAACTGTTTATGGCTTTTTAACAAAATTTAAAAATTAAAACCATAAAGTATTATGTAGTGTATTATATCGCCCTCCTCAGGAATATCATATAATCTTTGAAAAGAAAAAACAAAAAAAATGAGCTAACTTTTAATAAATGTCCTTTTTTTCTCTTAGGACAAGAAGCTTATAAATTGCACTTAGTCCTATAAGAACCTTAGCGCTACTTCCGGAGGGACAGGATATTCAGGATGGGAAAGGTTACGAATGGGGCCGCCTCCAATCGAGATCCATGAAGAAGAATTATGGCACTAATCTCAAAGTCATGCCCCCCCCCCCCACGAAGAATGGGTCAGCTCTGAACCAGCCTATCGAGTCAAAGCAGGCAGGGGGTAGCACAACCTTGTTGAGACTAGCAAGGAACTATGATATTTAGGGATCGAACCCCATCAACTCAAAAAGTCATCTCCCGCAATAGAATAGACTAGTGTAGCTTTGGTAGTCCAAGAATATTATGTAACTTTTATGTTGACTTCTTATTTTTATTTGTGTTGCATACGTACATATTATACATGTCCATAAAACTTATCGTAATACATTGATGTGAAATAAGACAAAATCTAGATTATCATATTAAAGTTTACATTATAATGTTTATAACTATATATATATATATATATATATATATATATATATTTATTTATTTATTTGTTTTCTTAATTTTTTCAGAAATAAACACAAAAATGAGCAATAGCTAATATAATCTATCTGCATATGAATACTGATGAATTGTTGTTGTTGATTTAATTAATATTATTATAAGACAAAGAACAGTTTAAATATAAGAGTACATGTAATGATATGAAAAATATTTGTTTGTAAGGTAAGAAATACAAAATCTTCCCTTCATTTTACTGGTATTAATTTTAACTGGCATATTTTATAAAATATTATCATTCAAAATAAAAAAATATTATAATTATATAGCTCAATTATACTCGTAAGCCTATGATGTGTAATAAAAAAACACCCTCTCTACTTGATTTGATAACAATTTAATACATTTTATAGTTTTAATCATTCATAAAAATATAAATTAAAAGTTGCCAAATTATAATGTAAACTCCTAATATTATACAGGGTGAGTCTGACCACCCGTGCAGAATTTACAGCTGTCTTAATAACTGACTTCCACACTTTTCATATCTCTTTTCTCCATAATTTGGCCTCTCCGAATCCGTTAAAATTATTTTCAATTTTGAAAAATACCCCTAAAGGGCCCAATTTGGGGGGTTGGGGTGCTTTTTGGGGAATTTTTAAATGTAAACATGGGTCGTGTGATACCTCAATTTAAAGGTCTAATTACATTGAACATTTTGGCGCAAACAAAAGTTAATTATCTTTAACCGTATGTACAGGGTGTACCAAACCGTTTTGCAGTAGGACTTTAAAAAAAAGTACCGTGTTACTCTACCTACAATAGGGAACAGATTTTTTTCCTAACTTGCTCTTGACCTATTTTTCAATGAAATATGTGGTACGAGCATTTTGCACTGGATTTTCTAAATTTCAAAAATATTCAAAATTTAAGAATACAATAAATCCTAACACTAAAAATTCTTAAATAGCAACATATAATAAATTTTATATCAAATAAAAGGACTTTTTAAAACAAAATTTTTTTGTATTTAACTTTTTTTCCTATCTCTTACGGTTTCAAAATGGCAGCCGAAAAACTAAATTACGTATGTCTGTTTACAAAATGTAACAAATTATTTAAGCGTGTGTGAGTGTGTGTGTGTGTGTGTGTGTGTGTGTGTGTGTGTGTGTGTGTGTGTGTGTGTGTGTGTGTGTGTGTGTGTGTGTGTGTGTGTGTCAAAGTCAAAGTTAAAAATCTTTTATTCAAAAAAATTACAAATCTGACAATGTTTCCTACACCCAAGCACCCAAAAGGGCGCGCGAGGGTTAGGCCAATATGAATATACAAATAACATATCTATTTAATCTTCGTGGCAGCTAGCTATTTTTATCGTATTAAGATTACTACTAGAAATTTAAAATTTTACAAATATGCCAAAACTTAACAACACAACCAACATGCAAATATCACCTTATATAACAATCATAAATAAACACACAACATCAAACTGACTGACACCAACAATGTGCTATAGAACATTTTTGCTTATAAAGTTAAATAGTACTAAATAACAAGGAAATTAAATTAACAATACAATACAACCAGAAACAGACTACTAAATGGTAACATTAAACCATTATTTATAGGTTATATAATTTATACCCCCATAACCGAGCCAACATCCGGTTCTAGACCATGCACTAGGAGTATGCTCCACACTCTCTTAAAAATATTTTTTATAAAACACAATCTGTAGACTTTATATTAAATAACAAGGATATATTCTATAATGTGATAACAGGGACATAAGCTAAAGTAATAAAATCAGTTAGACTATGTAATAAATAACAAGGAAATGTAATATAACAATATAACAAGACATAAACTATAAAGTGATAACAACAGATAGACTATATAATGAATAACAAGACATAAACTATAAAGTGATAACAACAGATAGACTACATAATGAATAACAGGACATAAACTATAAAGTTATAATAACAGATATACTATATAATGAATAACAGGACATAAACTATAAAGTTATAACAACAGATAGACTACAGCGATATAACATATATAATAATATAAAATTACAACTGATGAAACAGTTAACAGAGAAAACTTACAGTACAACAGATTGTGGTTAATTAAGTCTGCCAGTCTGTTATATATTGGATTATTTTCATTTTGAATTTAGGTTTACCTACAAATACTATTTCATTGCCAAAATGTTCTACAACTGCATTATACAGTTTTGGACCTAAGTAACAGAACTGGTGTTTACTAGTTTCTTTGTTCCATCTTTTAACCCGTAGCGTAATATACTGTGCAGCTCTAGTTGATCTTTGATATTGTCTTAAGGGATAGTTATTAAAATGTTTGTGCACATATTGCAAATAACAAAACTTGTGGATCTGAAAAAATTTTAAATATTTGTATTCATTAAATATATAACTCATTCTTTCCCGACGGAAGGTTCCAAAAATTATCCTCAAGGCCTGTCTTTGACACATTATTACAGGACACAATACCGTAGGGTAAGCCCCACCATAATGAATTATTGCATATCGCAACGTACTCTCGAACCATGACAGATACAATTGTCTCAAATGTTGGCTATACAAGCAGTTTTTCATGTGGTATAGTGAGTAATTTATTCTTCTTAATTTTTTGACAACATAATCAACATGTTGGTCCCATTTCAAGTGCTGATCTATATACATACCAAGATATTTAACCGAAGTTACAATTTCAATACTAGAACATGTGCATTCATAATTGCATCTATGTCTATGACAGTAAAATTCAAAATCCTGCTCCAATTTATCTTTCTGCTGACTACAGTCAAAAAACATTAAACATTTAGATTTTTTGCGTTTATTAGTAATTTATTATTAATAAGCCATGTCGAAATCCTCTCCAGGTCGCTACGAACTCTAACCTTGAGAGCTTCTCTATTGTAGGCAGAACAGACTAGTGCCGTGTCGTCGGCATACGCGAATATGTTAGCGTTTAACTGTAAATTTAATAGATCATTAATGTAGATTAAAAAAAGCATTGGCCCAAGGACACCACCCTGTGCTGTGCCATACTTCAGCTCAACCATCTCACTATGTACATTGTTGATTTTAACAATTTGATTTCTTCCTCTACAAAACGATTCTCTACGAAGATAGAGCCCTGCCACCTATTCCGTATTTTTTTAAATTTAATAACAAACAGGTCTATATCAAGGACATCAAACGCTTTTTGAAAATCAAGATAGATAGCCAATGTGTATTTATGATCATCCAAGCTGCCAACAATCGTGCTAATGTGATCATTCAACGCCATATCTGTACTTCTCCCGGGCAAAAAGCCAAACTGTCTAGTCGAAAAAATTGATCTAGTAGTAAAATAATGCATTAACTTTTCTTTTACAATGTGCTCAAAAACCTTAGCCACTGTACTGATCAACGAGATCGGCCTGTATGAGGATAAATCCTTGGTATCCCCAGTTTTGTAAACTGGGATGACAGTTGCTAACTTGAAGCTTTTTGGTACTATCCCATCCTTTAGTGATTTTTTTTAAATTGAAAAAAGCACCGGTGCAAGCACATCTACATTTTCTTTAATGACATTAACACTGATACCATCAAACCCAGAACTGTGCTTATTTTGCATGTTTTTAATTGTAATTACAACATCAGCTAGGTTAATATCGAAACCGTGTAAGAAAACTTCATGTTCATTGTTCTCATAAAACAAGTCCTCTCCAAACTCCTCATACCTTAAATTGGATACAATGCCACTGTAGCATTCATTAAAAGCATTTGCAACCACTAATTCATTGTTATTCACACTCACTGTAACATTGTGTAATTTTATCTAAACCCTTCTTTTTACTCTTAATTAACTTCCTAACAACATTCCAGTACTTTTTCGAGTCACCCTTGCATTCTTGAATTAAACTTGAATAATAATTTTATTTTAGCATATTTGATTTGCCTGCACAGAATCTTAGATATATTTCTATATTCAATTCTTAAAGCTAAGTTATTCCTATCTCGGGCATAAGCCTTATATATGTTATTCTTGTACCTTATTAACTCAACAAGATAATCTGAAACCCATTCGCTTCTTTTCCTATTTCTACTGTTAACTTTTTTCAAAGTGCATGATGCAAGGTGACATGCATTATGCCTCATCTACATCAATACTGTCCATAACTAGACTGCAGTTGGCCCGAAATAACTGTCTCTTCAGAAGACCATTATTCCGAATTTTACAGAACTTAATTTCATTTTTATTCTCTTTGAGATAGTCAGTTTGAATATCCAAGGGAAAATGATCAGTCAAATCCAATTCCAAAACGCTACACATAAATGTAAACCCCTTAGTATTTCTTACCAGTGCATGATCCAGGCAGGACGCTGACTCGTTAACTATTCTAGTTGGCGTATTTACTAAATTCTCAAAACCATAAGAAAAAAGTGTACTTAGATATTCAATGCCAGACCCTTTATTTTTTAATGTGCAAATATTCATGTCTCCCACTATTAATGTAGAATCATTTTTTTTTATTTAAAATATTAACAAATTCGTTTTTAAATTGATTATAAGTAAACCTACAATTCCTATAAATTGCAAAGAGCGAAAACTCAAGACTATTATTCAAATGGGGGAGGAGGAGTGTGACGTCGATCAGCTCGGCAGTGGGCAGTGAGTGTACACGAGGGCAAGCAGAGTCCAGGTAGACGATTACGCCACCGGCTTGATTGTCAGGTGGTCTCGGCTGGAACAGCATGCTGTAACCTGCGATGTTGTAATTGTCCTCCTCTCCGCTCTTGATCCATACTTCAGTTAAGATAATAATTGTATAACTATAGTTCAGTGAGTTTAAATAAACTATGAGTTCATTATAGTGTTTCCTAATACTTCTAATATTCAAACAAAATATTTTAAAGTCATTAAATACATTACTGTGGGCCATGACCAATACACAATTACAACGATGTCTGACTGTCTGTTAGCCTTATCCACATCACACATCAGGTACCCTCGTCACCAACCCTTCAATTTTCAACCCCAATTTAGCCAGATCGTCCATTGTTGATTTTCTTGGTTCCTATTATCGTCCGATTTTTTCACAAATATTTTTCCCTCAGCAACGTGTGTGTGTGTGTGTGTGTGTGTGTGTGTGTGTGTGTGTGTGCGCATAATTTTAAAAACTTAAAAGCAACCAAACTTATTTTATTTTAGAACAGTTAAATCGAAATTTGATCTAAAGGTAAGCGCTAACTTATGTCATATAACGTGCATGTATATAGCGACTGTATGGGTTATTAAAAATATTAATAATAATGCCCGTTAGTGAACTTTATACATTCGGAAATATAAATGTAAAAAATCTATTGGATAACACGATTTCGAGAATTTCCCATAGTTAAAAGTAAAAAAATATTTAACACGACGTTTCGAGGGTTGATATACTATTGCATTTTTAACCTAAATAATAGTGTAAATTTCAATCCTAAAAATGAAATGTAATACTTTTTTTAACAAATAACAATGGAAAATGTCCAAAATCCTATTATCCTTTCAAACCTGCCATCTTCAATAACCAACTTCTACTAGATCCAAAAGCAACTAAAGCATTAAATGTAACATACTTATAACTACAATTAAAGAGCACTGCAAAGTAATATCGTAATAAAAATGCACGAACACAACTAAAACTGTATTTTATCAATCCAAGAAACATTTGTGTCTTGAAAAGTTTACAACCCAATTTTCCGAACACGATATCAAGTAACGTTGAAAGTTCGTTCAATTGAAAAAGTTGAAGTGGAAGGTTCGAAATTGAGCATTCTATATTACAATCCACACACGACTTATTTCGATACATATTTAGAAAGAGTTTTTTGTGGCTTTATTGTATGCAATTAAGTAAGTGTGCCGTTTACTACACACGTTTACTACGTGTGTTAAAAATAGGATATAAAACATGTTGTTTATTTTATCGCAATGCAAATACTTAACTTTTGATGTCTTATGTGTTATTTTTAATAGCATTAAATTTAAAGAATACCTACGATATTCTGTTACCGTTACACTCTGCCTACACTCACGTTCTTTACACTCAGAACCTATTATACCGGAACTATACCAACCACCGAGCATAGAATTACCAAAGAGTAATATACAGGGTGATGTGCAGAAATTGTAGAATCTCATTATGCATGTAATAATTATTTTAAAAGTTTATATAAACATGCGTCCGGAAATGATTCGTTTTGGCTCGCCAAAGAATTCGCCCGGATTCAGCTTATCATGTAAAACGAGGCCTTCCTGAAATCCTCATAAGGTAGATTAAGAGGCGAATTTAATCGCTTCCTATGGTTTTTACATTATAAATTGAAAAAACTGGTCCCAGAACTGTAGGTTAATTAGATTTTAAGAAAACAAAACGCAAATAATGGAGTGAAAAAAATAATAATTTTATATTTAGGTTATATTTTTGTTTTATAAATTGGCAATACAATAAGCATATGTTCATCTATGGTATGATTTTAATTGCAGAATTCAAATAATTTAGAGTGCGAAAAATGAGTTTTACTCCGTGTACGTATTGTTCTTTTTTTAGTAATTAAGTTTCAGTCTGTGTGAGTATTGTTTTGTACGTAGCAATTATTAAATAATTGGAGCGGTAAGGCCACACTTATTGCCAATTGAAGAATATGCCGATATGATGTTTATTTATGGTGTATGTGAAGGCAGTGCTACAGTCGCTGTTGAAGAATAAAAACAACATTACCTTTTCCGCAGAATTCCTGATGCTATAAACAATTATTGCTACATTTATTACGTTACAGAAAAAGGGTTACTCCCTAGCGCAAAATTCCAGTATGTTTTCTCTTGCCAACATGGTGCTATTGTTCATGGAAATATTGTTGTTGAATAGTTCAGGTTTTAATATAAGACGTATTTATAAACGGTCCAGGGTTACACAAAGTAAAGTATGTAGAACATTCAATAATAACAAGCTACATCCCAACTATAAACAAAACATACAGCATTTAAATCCAGGAGACCCTTGGAGTACTCCATTTGGTTAAAAACTCATCGTCGTTGCTTAAGTATATTTTACCAACCGATGAGTCACATTTCACTCGTAATGGTGTCATAAATATACGAAACCAACATTCATGGGCAGGAATGAAACAATTGAAAGAAACTTTTAACAGCGCTTTAGCATTAACGTATGGTATGGTGTGATTCATACTCAGAGGATTGGATAGTTTATTTTTAAGTTAACAAAGCTATTACTGTCCAAAAATGATAGTGTAAGTTTTCAGTCCACTTATACAATATACATTTTACACAGCTTTTCTCAAAACCTACTTAAGTTCTGAGACAAGTTTTATTCTATTTACCCGGTTAAAACCGGGCAAAATATTTTGCTAACCGTAAATCGCTAACGAGACATTTTCGGAACATGTTTTACTATACTTTTTTTATTATTTGTACACGTAGAATGAGCTCCCATAGCTTCTGAATATCTTCGTGAATCAACCTGTATAAATACGTTTGCTACCCGAACATGTATATATCTAAACAAGGATATTGTGCCTTGCTCTCCACCTCCCTAGGTAACTGTAATCTGTTACCTTGTGTAGCAGAGTTGCTGGAATCTGCAACTTCTCAGCTACTTATCAGAAAATCAAGTCTAAATTTATATACATTTGAGGTTTAAGTTCAGTCTCATTAAATTTTGAAAAAGGGCACTCCAGAAAGAAGGAGTATGTAAAGCGAGTCGAACGCTCGTACCGCCCAGTGAATTGTGATTATCATCAATGACATGACATCACTTTCTTTTCACTATAATGTTGTCTTGTAGTGGTCTTCGGACCTATCTACGACTGAAGAGACTAAACAAAGTCGAAACAACAGAAAGCACACCTCCATCCTGAAAGACGGAATGGAATGGTTGTAATTTATTGACGCAGGCTCAATCAATTTAGAACATGCAAGCCACGCCGTAACGTAGATTCGGACACACACGAAACGTAAACGTGCGCCGACATCAATACTCGGAGAGGTTGATGTTTTTGGTTTTGAATTCTAAATGTAATTAAAACAATTGGCAAAGGGTTTATCCCTTTCAACCTTATAAATGATAACCTGTAATGGCGTCAATAATTCCCCATCACTATTACGCGCAACGGGGTTAAAAGACGTGGGGCACGATGATTTTAATCGCAGCTATCAAACCAGTAAAAGCCATCTTGGCTATGGGAACCCACACGATCGCCGGATAAGCAGATGCTGACACGAATTGTGAAAATAGAGCCTAAAGTGCAACTGTTTGATGGTACAAACGATCTTGAACGTCTGATTGAGAAGACGACCTCACATCACCGAGGATTTAAGAACTATACACCCTACGCAAACACCTTATACCAATACAAATTTTGAGTGCTACACTAGTTAGGTGCAAGTGTTCAACACTTCACTTTCTATATTTAAAATTCTAAATTTTGAAGGTTTGTTGGAAAGAAGCAAAGTGCTATATGAATTTGGGGTTTACTTCAGGTAAGAACGCCCTAGTGGCGGATCGTTTCATCCAATGTAAATGTGTGTTGCCTTGAGCAAACACCACGAAGTACCATCTGTTTCGGTCTCAGAGCTAAAAAAGCTCGTACCTCATCAGGTGTACACTTTAGTACACGACAGATTTAATAATTAAAGGTTAACTTCAGATGAAGAAGATTTCTGAAGTATAAAATTTTGGAAAACGAATTAAAATCAATTGAAACTTAATTCGGTCAAACTTATAATTTTGAAATTTTGAAACAAACTGATTTCTGAGTTCACGGGGGCACACCCGAGTCTGTATTTAGAACGGGGGGGTGTTTGATATTTGTTGAGGAGAGAATGTTTACTAAACAAGGATATTGTGCCTTGCTCTCCACCTCCCTAGGTAACTGTAATCTGTTACCTTGTGTAGCAGAGTTGCTGGAATCTGCAACTTCTCAGCTACTTATCAGAAAATCAAGTCTAAATTTATATACATTTGAGGTCTTTAAGTTCAGTCTCATTAAATTTGAAAAAGGGCACTCACAGAAAGAAGGAGTATGTAAAAAGCGAAGTCGAACGCTCGTAACCGCCAGTGAATTGTGATTATCAATCAATGACATGACAATCACTTTCTTTTCACTATAATGTTGTCTTGTAGTGGTCTTCGGACCTATCTACGACTGAAGAGACTAAACAAAGTCGAAACAACAGAAGCACACCTCCATCCTGAAAGGACGGAATGGTTTGTAATTTATTGACGCAGGCTCAATCAATTTAGAACATGCAAGCACGCCGTAACGTAGATTCGGACACACACGAAACGTAACGTGCGCCGACATCAATACTCGGAGAGGTTGATGTTTTTGGTTTTGAATTCTAAATGTAATTAAAAACAATTGGCAAAGGGTTTATCCCTTTCAACCTTATAAAATGATAACCTGTAATGGCGTCAATAATTCCCCATCACTATTCCCCTGTGGAGAGCAAGGCACAATATCCTTGTTTAGTAAACATTCTCTCCTCAACAAATATCAAACACCGTTCTAAATGTATATATCTATAGGGTTTCATATCTTACGGTCGTGTATCTAACAAGCACGCTTTGTAATCACCTGTAATTTACACGTCCATGGATATACTTCTTTACTACACTTTCTGATAGAAATTTTCGTATAATTCACATTAAACTGTTTTTATGATGGTATTATGGCTTTACATAATTGTTTACAGCAATAAAATAATTTGTATTTCGTGAATGGAAAGAGCCTGTTGTTAGGTATATTTGGAAACGAACTACACATCATGTATTTAAATAAAGCTCACAGCATTTCATAAACAACGAACAGTGAGTTGGCGCTACAATCAAAGTTGCCCAGGTTGTTTTTGTCACTAACTTTTTGTCACTAACTTTTTGTCATCATACTAAACAGCAGTACATGTGGGTTCGCTTTGTGCTTTGAAGCAAATTGAGTTTTTACCCAGGCTTAATTATCAACCTCTTTTTAGTAAGCTATCAACACGTAGGCCCGCTATATGGATATAGTACAATGTTTTCTGCGGTTTTATCGAATTTGGTATGAAATGAAATTATTATATATGAATCTATGAGAACTACTAGAGTAAAAAATTTATAAACAAAATATATGTATGTGTGTGCGCGCGCGCGTGTGTGTTTTATACCATGAATTAAATGTAAATTGTTAGTGATCCTATATGAACAGGATCACCCATATAATTTTTATTTAGACTTACATGCTCTTAGTTTAAGCCACACACACACTATATGGAAATTTTCAATTACTGAAAATTTATTTTGTTATTGTGGATTATTATTATCAAGCACTGCCTATGAGCACTTTATTCATGTTTACTATCTTGGTTTAGTACACTGAATTCGAGGACTGAATAATGTTTGTATTTGTTCACTATTTGTAATTTTACACGTTATGCGTTATTTTTAGTACACATTAAAATACATCACAATAATGTTTAACATGGATATGCTATAACACGTACAATATTTTACGCGAAAACACAATATAAAAGTTATTATAAGTAGGCTATAGTACACAACATTTTTAATATAATATCATTTCATTTTGAAAAGTAAGATTTGGAACACGCGATTCTTAAATACTGGTTACCATATTTGAAACATATGCTACATTAATAAATTTCATGAACTATTTGGAGGTGAAATATTGGTTATAGCCAGTGCATTTAAAGAAAATAAATAAAATAAACTTCTTGGTTATTGCTCTTAGATAGATAGTTGTCAGTTCTTAAAACGTAGAAATCCTCTTTGATCCTCCCGAAAATTCGCAGAGATTCAGAACATAATATTCACTTTCCCTTAAGTACTAGTCTAATATATTAATATATTTCATTCAAAATTATATCAATAGCGATAGATAAATATTGTTCATATATTCATATTTATATGGCTACTTATCGAGCCACTGCAATGAAAGTTTTTATAAAATCTCGTTGAGATATTTTTTGCTTGAGGATATTTATGTTTTGGATCCTGTAAATAAATGTAAACCATTAGTTTTATGCTGGAGATTATTTATTTAAATACAATATTTATAGATAGTCATACTTCATTATTATTTTAAATATTTACTTACAAGAAAATTGACGTATAAATAAATAAATAATACATACACTCACGTAATAAACACATTTGAGTAATGTTGCTTATTTTTACCTTTCTTCTTGAAGAAGATATTTCTAATGTTAATATTTACAAAGACAGTTGCTCAATTATTTTTAATAAATTTAAATAATACTAAATACCATTCGTGACTATATGGAGCAAGACTACAATTAAATGCAAAAAAGATATTTTATTTTGATTATTTCAGTGAATATAGATTCACGGCCCAAGCTCAGAGAATATAAAGGTTTTTTATAAATAAAGTTTCAATGTTTTTGTGTGGGTGGACAATGCCCCAGGTATCATTTCTGAGACTGTTATGATTAGTTAATCATAAAGAATTACACATCCATATTTTAAAGAATACTTCGAGAATGCGCCATTGATGTAGGCCATTCTTTATTCAAGGAAATGGACTAGGAAATGAAATTCATGTATTTGGTTTGTTGATTTCAACGTAAGGGATGTTGTACTTACATTGTAACTTTTATTTAAATTCATCATGCCAAAATTCCATTTTTTAACTCAAAGTAAAATTAGTCCATTAATAAACTTCAAAATACAATATTACATTATAGACATTAAAAACTAAAGTTAACACTGCATGACAAAGGGGTTTCAAAGTACCGACTGTATATTCTAATACACGTTTCAGGTCTTCGAATGATGGAATCCTCCACTATCGGAAAATTCTGTAGCAGAGCTGTCTCGATTGTATTCTATACCTGAAAATATCGCATATACTAATTTAAAGAGATGGATCTACCACGTAATTTTATAATATTATGTGGTTAACTACACACCACGTAAGAAACATTACAGGATAGTATGGAAAGTGTCAGTAAAGCCTTCGTGAAGTGGTGAAAAATGTAGTTACAATAAAATGAAGATAAACGAACAGTTACCATTATAGAGGTGTATTTTAATCTTGAATTATGTCAGTAAATGAGTTGAATTTTTTTATCTAGTATAATGTACGAAGGATAGTCGTACTTAACTGCCATGACTCAAAATATTATCTCCATATATATCACATAGTAACACCGCAACATAGGATATATAATACCCTCCCATCTATGTACAGAGCAATAAATCACACAGGAAAACTAGTCCTAATGTAATAAATAAATAGTAATAATCGTAGTGTAGCCTAATGGATAAACCTAAATAAATAGCTAAAAATCAACATACACAATCTCAGGCAGCACGTTAGACGACTGTTGTGCCGGAGCCCTCGGGCTTACTGAGGCTGCCAATCCTGGAAATATATATTGACTTGCCCTCGCTCCCACTCAACTTGTACTCCTTCAGTAAATGTATGATTGTAAACACAAAATGTTAAAATTTAAACTATAATTACATTTTCTTTTTTACAATAAGCTAATAGTTTCCAAAAACTTACATTCTCAAACTGATTTTAATAAAAATAAAACATTGAATATCGTAATAAAAAATTTCATGTACTTTGAACAGTTAACGAGAGTCACCCATTGCAAATAAACATCTAAACTACTTTATAATTTCATTACACCTTTCGTCTATTCCAAAATGCTTATAAAGCCAGTATTATACCTATTGGTATTTAATTATCCTACTTTATTTTAACGTCGGATATAATTTTATTTGTATTAATCTTAAAAATTGCTTTATTTCCAATTGAAGATAATGACCGGAATACATGTTTGAAATATATTCATAAAATAACTTGTTTTCATCTTTATTTTAAATTGGTAAAACATCTTCGATTTACTTGAAACAATGTCTGCACATTTTATTTTAAATACAAACATTTTAGTTTAAATATATAATGCATAAAATATTACATTAAGATAAAAAATGTATAATATTTGTAATAAAATTATAAATACTCAACATTATATACGTTGCAAGATAATTATGACCAAAGTTTAACCATACATACACCATTTACACATGGTAATGCCAGGCTAAAATTGTGGACGAAAGATCATAACTCAATTGTAGTATTCACTCACCTTATTATTCAAGTATAACTTTATGTCCAAAAACATGTTTGAATAGGAAACATTTAATGAAATACAGTAGTTGACAGCATTCTAATGAATGTTGGGAATTTTCTATAACGAGAGAGCCTATCGCAAAACATCACTCGTCACAAAGCCTAGTAGTTAAAGCGGCCCATACACTAGACGTGCATTGCACGCCGCGTGCAGTTTTTTATATACTGGCACGCCGTGCTTGGCATGGCACTTTGTGCCCCACACACTGACAGTTTTAGTCATTCCCGTGACGTGCTAGAAGTTGGTTGTGGTATTGTGATATTGTGTAGTATTGTCGTGCTGTGATTATTTTAACTACTATGCCTCTTGTAACTAAACATAAAGCGTTAACAGTATTATTGATTGGTGCGATTCATGACGATAGCAAAGTGAAGAAGAGAAGAAGACAATTATGGACGAAAAATTGGTTAAAAGAGAGAGAAATGTATTCTGATATGAGACTACTGAAAGACTTACGTGAAAATCATGACACGGTTACAGGAACTACTTGCGAATGGATGACGAAACATTTAGTTATGTGTTGGGAAAAGACAAGACACTAATCTGAGAAAAACTATAACGGCGGAACAACGATTAGTTGCCACGCTTAGATATTTATGTAACGGTTACTATGGAATGCGAATTCTGACGAGTACCATAGAATTGAAAGCTCGTTATTAAAAATAATGTTGTTGAAAAGGGTAAAAACAGAATATGTTAACCGATACCCGATATATGGTAGTAAGCAAGATCTCTGTTGTGGTAATTTGTATCTCTCATGTCCCACAAACACCTGTTCTCGTACACAAGACCGATTAATTTATCAATATCCATGGTTAACTTAAGTTAATAACTCTAAAAATTTGACGCAACAGGGTGAAACAAGTCGCTGGCCGCACGAAAAAATCAAACTTGTTTGATCGCTCAAAACGTTCTGAATACTTTCGTGTCTTTTCTGATGCAAAATTCGCTGCCACTGTAAACAAGTATCATTAGAAAACAGGTTTTTTTGTTTTTTCGGACGACTTTGTACGAACTCGTCAGTGCTCGTCAGAACAGATTTTCGTCAGAATTCGCATCCATAGTTAACCGTTACCTTAGCCACTGGAAGGTCACTGGAGGACATGAAGTATTCAACAATATTTCACCTCAAAGCTCTTGGCCACATCATACCGGAAACATGTCAAGCTATTTTTGAAGTTTTAAAGGATGAATACTTAAAGGTAAGACAAACCGTTCAAAAAGTTCCATCCAAGCAATTTATATTTTAAAGCCATGAACGTAATGATTACATATATTACCTGTTTAATAATGTTTTTATAATTAACATTGTGGCAATTAATCGTGATGTTTTTTTTAACTTAACATAGCGATACTCTGCAAAACGGGATTAAAATACAGTCTAAACTTTCCTCATTCTTCCTCGCACTCAATGAGTACATCGTCATCAGCATTACCTGCGCCAGTTTGTTGTGAGTCTTCTGTTGGAGAATCTAATTATGTGATCGACAGACGTACTTCTTCTTGATCACTCAAAAATAGTAGCAGTTTGTAATACCATAGTTAAGGTACATGGACTGACTGCGTCTGTGCTAGCTCCTGATCTCTTGCTCTCGATAACTTTCTTATTTTCTCTTCTAAAATTACCTCTAAACAAATAAATTTTCTTCTTCACATAATCAACTGTACAATCAGGCACCACACTTTTTGCACAGTTTCCACAAGGTCTAAATACGTATTTTGGTTTAGACTTTTATTTGAGTACTCTTTACATTTCACTCGCCACAAACAATTGTAATTTCTGTACGAATCTATAAATAATGGTAAGAAATTAGGAGAGAGAAAGATTTGTGTGTCAGCAGTCGACATGGTAAATATAGGAGAGTATTTTGGCCGCGAGAAGAACGAAAAATAACCTGAAAAGACACTCCACTCTCGGCACGTGGCGCGGGACTGGTCCCACACACTTGCAGGATGGCACGGCGGCAGGTGGCACGGCACGCCGAAAAATCAAACCGATCTTGATTGCCATCGTGCCATGCTATGCACGGCGTTCTTAGCACGGAGACCTCCACACACTAGCACGTTTCTTCCAATTTTGGCACGTCGTGCTTGCACGGCGTGCATTGCACGTCTAGTGTATGGGCCGCCTTAAAATTCACTTGGTTTGCTGTATTACTGTCCATTATTCTACTTCACCCCTGACACGAGGATTTGGGCGGAAAGTAAAAATGCCTGTCTGTATATAATTTAATCTATCACGTTTTAAAATCAGGTAGTTGGTAATATATGCAACATTCCAATAAGTCGTTATATGGGAAATGTACTGGAAACTAGATAAAAATGCGAAATACACGATGTAGTGTTTAAATTAAGTAACTTCCATTACTTTTTTTTAATTGGTTGCTTTTTTATGAAAAATATGTTTATTATTGAAACACTGTACGGAGTATAATTTTCCGCCTTTATGAAAATTTAGAAAGGTTTTTTATTACAGTAATATTTCATGAGTTGGTTAAAAGAAATTACTATCTATCCCACAAAATGATGGTATTATATTGGTATCGGTATTTTAATAGTATATTTCATCCTACACGTTTCTCCAAACTTTTAAGCCTTTTTAGTGGCAGCTTTCATTTATTTGTAGGCAGTTCTACCCACTATTGATATCAATACCTACAAAAATAGTGTATGCATACAGTATATATTTTGTTATTAATTATCTGTCACTATTAGTTTACAAATTTGTATTTGTTGTTTTCCATCTACAGATATGTGATCTACAAGTGAAGCAATCAATTTTTAGCTTCAAACACTTTAACAGGGGTATTCTAGAATAGCAGTTAATGTAGTAAGAAAAACACAACATGTACAATTCTATGCGGAAAATATTATAATAACATATTTATTCACATTTTTTTTAGTTACAACAATTATATTTATAAATTATATAAAGACCTATTGATAAAAGCTAGATTATTCGTTTTGAGATATTAGTTTTAAACTTAGAAGTTTTCATTCAAATTTTAACTGAATCCATTTAAGATACCCTCGCTTATATTCTTATTTGGATATTTCTGTAGCGGTTTTTAAATCTTGTTGGGAGGATGTTTGGTAAAAGGTTTTTGATTTAATTATGTTATGTACTCTATGACTTGAATATAAAAATCATGTATTGACCGTATGGGATTTTTCATAGTAGAAAATTAATTAAAAATATCCTATGGACAGATCAGAGTTCAAACTCCTGGAAACAATAATCAAATTTACATGAATACGTATTTAAGAGTCGTGAACTCGGGGTCAAGGCGTTGAGTCAGTAAGCGCCCTAATCTACTTATATGTGCACTTTTTTATTTGGTTGTAATTCCAAATTGTATCTACTAATGATTATTACAGAATGTGCATTTAGCAGTTTTCGTTACCACTGCTCAGTATTGCATAGTAATGCACATATCTACACCTCCTAAGTTCGAGAATAGGTTACAACGTTAAATCTGGTTTTATTACGTTTAGGTTTTTTCATTGTAGGCAAGTGCGAACAGGTGATTGGAATCCTTCCACTGACTTTGCTTCAAATACATCAATTTATATCTGCTCCAATTCAAGTATCCATCGCTATTCACGGCATTGTTGATTTGTTTAAACTGCCTATGAATCATTACAGCAATGGCCAAACGAGGTGTTGATCTTCTTTGACCTAATTGGAATGAGGTGAGCAAAGAGATTCGAAACAATATTATTATTTTTCTTATTTTCTTATTTTTTATATTTTTTTTAATAAGGAGTGGCCGATCCCCTTTTAAGCCTTATTCTGTCCGTCCTCATGGGCCACTGACAAAAAACATTATGTTAAAAAAATTTAATTTTTCCTAAAATTGGACTGTTTTAAAGGATGTAGCATGTTGTAGGACATTAAAAACTAGCACAAACATATTAAAAAAATGATTTTACCAGGATTGTGTGAGAAAAGGATTCTGCAGCCAATGGCAACGAATTACCTGTCATAAAAGTGACGTTGTGATCATATTGGAAACCAACCTCTAAATCCCTCTGGAGTTTGTTTATATTCGTGGTCGTTGTAAACTGTGGTAATATGGCGTTGAAAATTCAATAATATTAATCATTTCTGTTCTGTTGGAAATGTCGCAATATTAATGAAAGAGATTACATATATCAATAAACCTTCACTCATATGTAATATTTTATCTTATATTGTAATTATAAGAATACACTCATATAGAATAAAAGCCTATGCGTGAAGGTGGATCTACTAGAGCTTACTCTTACTTAATTTATATTGTCTGGTAACTTATGACTATCAACGACATAACCGATACAACAAGATATTATATATTTTAAAATATTATAATAACCAGCTATATGTGTAATTTATGGTTTATATTGATTGAAAATGGTTTAGATGTGATACACAGTACATTGATGTAGTACAAACCTGTTTAGAGTCGTAATTTCTTATTAATTGTCTTATGTAATATCAACTCGTATGATATAAAATCACAAACTATAAATTTGAGCAGTAAAAGTTCAATAAACATATCGCCTATGTACAGTTTGCAATAAAGTATTAGTGATTCAAAAATACATTATATTTTTCTAAGAATAACAAATTTAAACGTTGCATACTTACGTGTAGTAAGTTAATATAACATACATATACGTATTTGTGAACCATGAACAGTGTAACAACCTTGGAACGTTCATTTAGTTTTTGTTACATGTTGAAAAAAATAGATTAGAATAAGATATGCCTTCTATTTTGCAATTTTTATACTGTTAGGCTCAGAAAAGACGGCTGAACTAGTTTTGAACTAATTCGCACGCCTTTAAGTCTAGTCGAAAGGAAATTTACTACTATAAACAAGAAAATAGATTTATACATAATTAGTACAAAGAAATTGCACATAGTCTTTCCATTAACAGTTAAATAACTTAATGCCTGCACTGTTATGCTTAAAATTAATAAAACAGGTACAAAATACTTCGTATATAGTTAACACTATGTTTGTATATAAGTTACATATTGCTCCCACAGCAATCCATGTAACAATTACTTATAATAATAATTATAAACTCGTATTAATTCCATTTCAGCAATTACTAATTAATAGTAAAAATGCTAATAAAATTAAATAATTTGAGAGAATTAAGAAAGAATATTCTATACATGAAAACTCTTCTAGTAAATGCAACGTGGTAAATTTATTATTTTACGTGTAGAATTCATTCGGTCTTTAGATTGAAATGATATGTTTAAGCTAATTAATTTTTAAAAGACTTGTTTAAAACCTTCAGGGACAGAAAGGAGTGAATTTTTGTGAGCACACATTGGAACTACGGGAACTGAATTGTCCACCCCTAGACTTTCTAGTTGTAAGGTAATAAGGTCCGCCATGGATGAAATGAAAATCGCCAATTCGGAAGACGACGCGCGACGAATCAAATTGAACTAAGAGTCTAGCAATTGAAAATACTCCAGTGACATCAACCTACTTTCTACTATCTCATAGATAATAAATTGGCCAAGTTTTGTCTTCGTCTGTGATCTTGTGTTGTAATGGAGAATCCCAAGCGATAGAGTCTTCGATGTTTTTGGAATTCTCTAAATCTGATTTAAATAAATTCTTGAAAATTATAATTAAATAATTTGTAATATCGGGTAAAAACTTCTTTTTATATTTCTTTTCGCCTAGGATATTGACAACAGCAACGGTTTTTTATCCTTCATTGGCTATATGTTACCACCACTCGCGCATTGTAAGATTTAACGAACCGAAATAATACCCATATAGCGTCTAATACTTTTATACATTGCGGTAACTGATTTCTGTATCTTACTACTTTTATACATTATACATATACCTCCACACACTATTAATACCAGACTGTGCCTTTTATTCGACATAAAAAACGTATCCAATATCCCAATAATATTATTTGACGTTATTTACGTTTAAAAGAATATTACACCATTAGGGAGTTTTACTCGTCTTCTACACCTAACAAAACTCTGCCTTTCATGGGTTGTTCAAACAAAACGAACTAAACTAAATCAAATACAAGAAAGACGATGCGTCCAACGTAACTAAGACACCAACCAAGACTGTAGCATTAAACAAGGCGGTTTATAACTTCCTCATTGATCTAAAACAATTGTTAAATCGATGCAATTCCCTCACCACGATTTTCACAGAACACAAAACTACAGTATACAGTGGGTGGAAACGTGTTTTATCTATTTGGTATATTGCTAATAACAAAATATAGCCCAAGAAACTGTCAAACTGTACTACTCATCAAATAATAGGTACATATGGATATAACATTAATCCAAAAGTTGTGTGTACAAAGTTTACGCCTATAAAACTGTATTTATTTAGTTGCTTATTACATTTCTGGAGCTAACCATTGTTATATTTTTAAGTTTAAATTTATTTATCTCGTTCTTTCCTATTCAAAATAGATTACTGATTTTTTTATAATAAGAAGGAGTGAAAGAAGCAGGTAAGATTATTAAATACATTGCTCCTTGTCTATGTTTATTAATTTTAGATTTTCACACCTTTAGTAATAGGTACACCACCAGTTATTTCAACAAAGAATACTTTCAGAAACATATGAATAATTTATTAAGCTAAGTGTTAAACGTCATGAACAAACTATGGCCAAATAACTATTATTGGTGGTTTTTTGAAGCTTTATGTAATAACTCTTAAGCTTATATTACTTTCCCAGTTTAAGGCTACCATAGATTCCTCGGCAGGATACTGGATCCAAGTTTTATTGTGTAAATGTAATAAATCTGTAGTTAACGTTAACACCGCGAGCTTTTGTGTTTGTTGCTGTTACAGAATCCCTTATGTGTATTACAAAGCTGTGATTTATTTATTTGAACCTGATTGTTGTTTGTGTTAGGTTAGTTTTCCGCCTGAGAAAGAGATTAGACTTCAGATCCCGAAACGTAGTGTTATTGATTTGTGATAACTTTAAACGGTGGCAAATGTCCAGAAATATTATGTTTCATTCACTATGCCAGAAGTATACTAGTAAATAACTTTACATAAACTTGTTTACATATTTTCTTAAAATGCACGTGATGACCTAATACTTTCTACTTTAATCTAAAATTTCCCCTGTTTTGTTTGTATCAAACGAATATAGTGAGTAAAAATTGCATTCTACTGATTCACAAGTATTATATAGTTATGGCCGGTGATGTCTATTTCAGACATAGATGTAAGTAGTACACATTAAATTTGTTTAAAATTGTGTAGAAGAGTTAAAATATGTATTTCATTGTGTGAGCTACGATTATAACAATGCAAAATTTTAAAATGTATTGATAGCAATACAGGCAAGGAAAACGTGAAGAAACTATAAACGTACATAAATATAAGCGATGTCATATAGTAGAATGAGTCTCACCTCGCATGCGTATTTCCTATCGAGCTACTACATATAATCAAATTAAGCTGAAAACGAATGCAATGAAACTCGCGATTCCGACTTTGAATATAGTTTCGTTCAGTAAAATATGTTATACGGCCAGTTAGTTTTTCCAATTCAAACAATTATGACTCTAATATTTTTGTCTGTAACCGCTGTACTGCACCTTGATGAGATTAGTGTGAGCACGTGTATGTATGTATGTATATATATATATATATATATATATATATATATATATATATATATCATACTGTGATAAAATACTACTCCACAAAGGAAACAACGCAAATTTACAGGGTTCAATTCGAAGGAAGTCAAGAACATATTTGAAGTAAATATAACTTATTTAATACATCATAATATAATTTATTTCACAGTAACATTAGTTACATTTAATATTTCTAATTATGTACACATACAGTACAGTACAGTACACAATAAAAATGTTTGTATATAATCAATATAATATCTATATAACTACAAGTGGGTGATTAACTTCTGAGATAATCATAAATCAAGTTACACTTATCGTAATAGCTTAAAACTCTTTGAATTTGATCACAATATATGTTATTAAGGTTTATGGAAATATATTAAGGCTTTATTTGCTTCATTTATTTGTATTGGAGGAATATTTAGCTGAACATTTGGCTAAAATATACGAATAAAAAAACCAAACTTTAACAAATAAGTATTAGGCGCAATGTAAAATAAGGCTGGAGTATTGTTTTAATTCCAAGAATTAAATGTACAATACTTTATTGTAATTGTAACTGAATCAGCTACTTTCAGTTTTTTTATAACATACAAATCAACAAACGTCCTTGGAACAAAATTAAAAGTAATAACCTTTTTATTTTATGTATCTAACACGCTAGAGTACTCGCTGTACGATTGTTTAATGTACACTAGATCACAGTCAGCAATTACAATCAATTCAAAAGTGTCTGTCATTTAAAGTATATATAGAATGTTGTCGATTACGAGGTGATTGATTGCTTGAATTTTTATAACATGTAATTGGACTATAAGAAATAGGTCGCCGACTAATGATAATAACAGTACCTAAATTTTCACAATAACCGTGTATAACCTATTAGTTTAATGATTTATTATAAAAAATTTTGTACATATATAAAGTTGTATATGTGCTAAAAATTCATCTGAATTATATTATATTATTTTCTACACGACAATATTTACTGTGTATGAATATCAAGCTGAATAATCATGTTAAGCCATTGCCATAACAATAATCAGATTAAAAAAAATACGTTTTAGTTAATATTTGTATTAAACATTAATAATTACTCAGTCAGTTTATAGTATATTCAGATAAACAGATAACAGTATATAACATTAATTTACTAAAGATAATAAACAATAATTATATTCCCATACTAAATAAACACAAGAGTAACAACTTTTAATTTGACAAAACTTAAAAAATATAAATGTGTAAGGATAGTGATATCCGTAACATATTAGGAGTTGAGGGTCAAAGAATGTAAACTGTAAATATAACAAAAAATGTTATAAATTCTAGAATAAATTCTAATAACGAGGCCTCCACCTCCATAAGGAAATATTAAGTTACTATCATATAATAAATGTAAATACAACATAATATTAAGTACTTGTGCGGTAAAACTACCAGCCAGGAATATGGCTGCGATCCAGGCAGTGTTTATTAACAAAAAAAACTACAATATCACGTTCATTACGCAATAAAAGTTTCTTTCTATCTTTAATAATAAATGTTCTGCTATTGAAGCTGTGTCTATTCAGTTTAAGGTTTCTCCTTCTCGTGTTTATACTTTTCTCAAGTATTATAGGTGAAGAAATAAACCAAAGATAATATTATGTAAAATCTTCATTAATTCTTGTTAGCAATACGTTTCCGCTGAAAAGTCTTCTTGGAATAGGTAAAATTACTAATAAAACAACTAAAAAGTCCTGGTGTATTCACAAGTTCACAACTAAATGATAATCTTATAAAAATTTAGATATTTGTAATGCATACTAGTTACATCTGTGTATAAACTGCTTTGATGAAACATATTGGCAGATTTGTATGTTTTCACAATAATATTTACTTAATATTTCTCAAGTTATTGTTAAGTTTTCTTACTCCTGGATTAAAGATACACAATTTTACAGTAAATATGTCGCAGGGAAATATGTGTCGTGTATTTCCAGTAGTATGCTGATGGTGTCGTATGTTACTAACATCTGCAGGTGACGTATCGTTGGCACTCTCCGTGTTATTTGTTGCATGTAGAATCTTGTGTATAAATATACTATTGCACTACTCCGAGATAGTTGCACAGCATCTAAGGCGTATATTCTGTAGTTTTGTATGTCAAAACAAAATTCATTCTTTCTGAAAAACATTTACCATTCTGAAATTATGGAAATAAACAAATAAACCATGAAATAATGGTAATGTTTAAACGCACATTTCATGTGAGTAATGTGCGTTTAATGATTTATAGTGCACAGCTCAAATTATGGTGTGAACCTATGGTTGTAAACTAATGAATACATATAACAAGTATGAAAACTCATTAGTTATAAGTAAGTCAAACTAATATTAGTTTTTTAAAGCACAAATTGCTGGAATAAATTTTTAGTGGTAATTTGAGAAAGTACCTCTGCAACAAGCATGTGGTATTATCTCTCAATGTCATTTTCTAATATTAAACTAAATTTTATAATCTTTTATAATATTTTTAATTTTGCAATGATGTTTATTGTTGTTCGTTGCAAATAAGTGTTACAGTTCAGTTGATGAAATAAAATAAGTAGCATAGTTTTGCATTCATAATAGTAGTGCTCCATAAAGAAAACATGGATCAGTGCATATTTTATAGACTACATATCATAAAATACAGGTAATACCCTTAAAATAACTGGTTACATGACAAAACAGGAATCAATTGTTATCAAATACCAACACCAGTAGGACTCACTTTCGGTTTAAATAAAAGGCAATAAAGAAATATTTTATTCAATTTTATTGACCGGCAAATGAGGGTTTTACTTTTTACAGTAATACTCCTTACGGGTGTAGCTGGAGCCTCCATTTTATTCCTTTGTTGAACTAATAATGTTAAACCATACCTTGTAAATATAAAATGTGACTGAAAAATTTTTGAAAAATTTAACTACACTTATAGTAATACAAATAGCTTCATAGAACATGGTTTTGCAGTGTCAGATATTCGTGTTATCTTTTGCTATGACAAATGTGTACTGGTATAGTGGCGTTACATCCATAGTCTAAGTTTTGAGTTCGCGATGGCGGGATATCCAAGAAATAACCAGCTCATTTGTCAATTGAGCGTCGTTAGTGAAACATTGCGATACAACTTGAGGAACTTATCGGTATAGGTCTCGATCAGATAACTATGTCTGAGAAACATTACCAATGAAAGGAATAGGAGATCTGATTCAGTCGTAGCTGAATTTATTTATTGAACATTTAAGGCCTAGTAATATATTAAGTATTCCAGAAAACTGTAGTTGTAATAATTAAAACTTTTATATGATTTAATAAAATAGTATACAGTGTTTCAAAAGTGTTTTGTAATACTGTGCTTTAACTAAAAATAATAAACTTTAATATCTAGTTTAGTAGCGTTCTGCTTGACGGCTAGCCAAGTACTTTATTCCTTTTTATAATAATCAATGTACATCTCGTATTGCAATGCGTAATTTAGTGATTTCTATTTTTATATCTGATTATTAATATGAACAAATTACATACTATTTTTTCACTGTCATGTTTAAGAGCATGTTCATGTAATGATAATGAGTACCCTACACTATTGTTATGTGGCAACACAGCTAATCTGTCTATATAAATTACAGGTGTTTTTAATAACTACAAAAAATATTTATATCAATCGATTATTGTATTTGAAATATTTTCCGTACCATTCAAATTCCTCGGGGTTTATATCTCTGTTGTATTGAAGAAAATTTGAAATGTTCTAGGATGCACCGTTACGAACATTGGTAGTTACGGTACTGCAGGTACTGTATTACTCAGTTACTTCATGAACTTTGTGAGAATTGTAAGGTGCAAATTGTACGCCATAACCGTCCAGTGCAATCAAAGCCTTATATCTGTCAAAACAGGCATCCGTAGGCACAATAATATCAAATTTAACGCTCAAGCTGTAAATTAAAATGATTACATTGTCATAACTTTTGTAGTTACCTCTAATGTTTAAATGTATTATGCTAAGCCATTATGTTTTCAATTGTTAAAGTGTTGTGCAGCCTGTATGTACGAGTCGAACTGTTCGCAGTATACTTGTCTGTAGTGATTCAGTCTGTCAAGCAGTTGCGGGTCAACATCCATCAACCGCTACACCGTCTGCCGTGTCGCGTTTAAATGTATTACTGTTTTAAAATTTTTGCTAGATTTAAACTAAATCGTGTCCAAGGGCGCGCTATTAAATATTACTAATACATACGTATGTTATACAAATGTCACCATTTTATAATAAAATTAAGTAAAATGTGCTTAAATCAAACAGTAAAGACAACAGCATTATTAAATAGTTTGTAAATAGTGAAATTGAGGTATATTTAGTATAAAACAAAAAATGTCTAGTCTGTGACCAAGTTCATGTAAAATATTATGTTATTAAAAATTATTATTATATTATTTATAACGGAAGAAATGATAACTTTTGCTTTGTTTTTGCCTTCGGCAGTAGAGAAATAAAAAAAGAAAGTTTGTATTTAAAATTTAAAAAATATAATTCGATGTTTTAAATTTTATAAAATTGACATTGTGTCATTTTCATCATTTCACCAATGTTGCCAGGTCGTCCAGGGTGCGGAGAAGAGTAACAGGGCTATCAGGCTGAGATGTGTTCTTGACTTGGCAATCTCTGGTACAGGCAAATGCGTGCCCCCTTTTCTTTACAAGCCGCCTAGCCCTGCCAAGGATGGCCTTGTAGTCAGATGAGAGATGATCATTGATGGGTATTGGAGTTGAGGTGCAAGTATCCAACAGTTCTGTAGCAGTGAGTCTTCTGCGATGTTCCTTTGCGGTACATATCCAGGCTGTCTGTTCCTCACACCGAACGAATTTCATTACGATGTTGGGGTGTTCCTGGTTACTTCTCAGTGGAAGCCTTTGCGCCACGGATACGTGTCGGCTGTCGACCTGTACATTCAAAACCTTGGCGAATATTTCCAAAACTCTATAGATGTCTTCACCACGTGTTAAAGGGCACTCTTACTATCTCCACATGTCCAATATACAATATATACTAGTAAAAAATTGTTTACACAATAATTTTATATTAACGAATTATAAAATATAGATTTTTCTGTAGGGACTAAATAAAAAAATTAGTTTAAAACTAACGCTGAAACAAAATTTCAAAAATTTGCTGTGATAATTTATTTACTTTTACGTATAATTTAGGTGGTGCTCATGGCAGGAGAAGGCTTACCATCTTTAATTCTGTTACGTTCATAATAAAAAATTATATATAGGCAAAAACATTTCATTGGACGCAATAAAAGAGGGAGGTGTTGCTATATTTTCCAATTCTAACCATTCAGAGTCGACTATAGTACAGAGTTAGAATTTAAAGTGGAAGTGATACATATGGATTAGAATTTCTCAGAGTAATTTTCATATGTCCTATCTAAATTTGTTTGTATCAATCCATTGAGGTGTATTGCCAGTGGTAACTTCAACGTTGATGTCTTGGATCATACTAACCGTCTGGCTCAGCGAAATGTTCTTACTTATTTTTTCAGTTTGGTCTGTGAACACAACTCGCGTAACTGCCAGATCGAATACAGCCATCGTCATCGTTATCACACGCTTTCCAGACGTCTCGGTTTTTGTTCTTGACGCGGCTATCCCGGACCTTCTTATGTAAAATATAAAAAAAGATTTTACACAAGAAACACATCGAAATTTTAACAGATTACCCCAAAATGAGTAGTTTGTTGATTCTTTAAAATGGTGTTTTTAATAACTGTTTAAATATTTACTTAAAATCACATTATCGTGCTAAATACGTAGATAGCGACCTCAAAGAAAGGGTAATAAACCGTTCCCTCCAGATATTCTCTACTTCAGAGAAGGGCTTTAATTCTACAATAAAAATGTACTAACTAAATGTTAACTTTTTATTTAAAACAACTATAGCATGGAAATAAACGCCACCAATCGAGATATATTTAGAAATATATGTATCAGACATTAAGACTAAAATTTAGAAACGCACTGAACTTTTTGAAAAGTGGGAGGTGTTACCAAGTAATACGGTAAAAGAATGCTTAAACTAACATAACAAGCAATCCAATTAAAGTAACAAGTGAATACAATACATTTTCTTTTTTGAAGTTATACCAATCCCATATTTAAAATTAACACAGCCTCAACGAAAATGTATTAATCATACCGGTGTCTCCTGTAGACGAGGCAGATATGGCCCTTTTCGTGAGAAGTCTCAAGTCGAAGAAGTCGAAAGACATAACGAAATGTCTGTAGCTTGTTGAAGTGCTGCTAAAGTAGCAACTTAATGCCTTTCACTAAATTGATCAATCTTTCCTTCAACCAAAACGTTTTCCTATCTGTTTTGAAGGCTAATAATTTATTTTAGATTTTAAAAATTATCAATCGATCATGGCTAGTAACAATCGTCCTGTTTCCATTCTTCTAGTCCTGAGAAAAATGTTTGAACAAGTTTTTCTTCGAAATTTAGAGGGATAAATTTAGCTGTTCCAAATTCTTAGACCTGGCCATTTCAGATTCATGAAAAACATATAAACCATTGATGCTAGTGCAGTACCCAGCATATTCTTGACCTTGCATCATGCGAAATTATCGCTTGTTATTTTCCACATAAATTACTTTCTCATAGTATAGTGGCCAAGAGTAGGTTGTGTAGACTGCGAACACTTTGTCGGGTAGAGTAAAAAATCCCACATGGCGACCCCCAGGATTCAATTCTAGGGCCATTTTTGTCTTATTTAAGTCAACAGGTGGAATTATTCAATTCGAAATTGAGATTTGATTCAATATGCGGATGACATAACTCCTGTAAAATTTGTGTAGAAACTAACGTAATAAACTTTTATTTTTGTCACAAAGAATACGAATACAGTCCAATTGTGATCATAGATATAGATATATTATTATATTATAGAGACTTAGTGTGGTCATATAGACAACGTTTGCTCCAATTATATTGGACACATTGGTGTGAGTGGGACGCATTTATGCATTAGTGTGCATATCGGTATTGAAATAGAATTGTATTTAATCCTGTCGAGACAGTATCATATGAGTAAGCATTATTCGGTAGTAAAATACTAATGTATAGTAGAAGTTATAGTAGGCTAATTTCGATTAGATAATTTGAGAGTACTATAATTATTAAAATAAAAACATATTTAAGTACAATAGGCGTGCACATATACGTGCAATTGCTATTTACCTACATTTCATTCATTGTTTTGAGGATCTCTGATCCCAGAAGGAGGATGATTAAATGATGGAGAAATTAAACCATAAAATTTATACGATTTCATTGAAATATATTGTTTACTTTGTTTGTTGCATTGTTGAATATAGGTTGACTGCTTAAATATTCTACTGAAATACATTTCAGTACTACATAAATGTCGTACTTAGAAACAAACTAATTGCATGATACATGTCTAATACACTATAATAAAATGTATTCATCAAGCATTTGTCTACCAATTTTAAAATTGAGATTAAGTATAAATTTACTTACTTTGTTTGATAGCAAGCCATTCCTTTCCCCCAACCCGACGATCTTCGTAATCCTTACCCAGGTAGGCCAACAAGTATCTGATAGGTTCTGCGAGTGCCACAATGGGAAAATATAATAGGATGATCTTAGATTCAAGCGCCATAACGACAGAGTACAACCTCATAACGCTAAGTGGCACTTTTCCACTAAATACTAGTTGGATAAATAGCGTGCTTGAAGAGTGATAGATATGTGTTCAGTAACGAAGGAAAATACAAGGTAAAGGAACGTCACCTTCAACCGTATTATCATTACCATAGTTATAAATAGTAATCTGGCAACCAAACAATGCAGACGTACTATCATTGATCTCCGATAGCTTATCATCAGGAGTGCTTGTAGCGTTTGCTTTCAGGAGAAAACGAGAGTGCTACAAGCTCAGTATGT
Source organism: Homalodisca vitripennis (assembly GCF_021130785.1). Taxonomy (NCBI): domain Eukaryota; kingdom Metazoa; phylum Arthropoda; class Insecta; order Hemiptera; family Cicadellidae; genus Homalodisca; species Homalodisca vitripennis. Next base: position 46,451,836 of record NC_060215.1, read on the forward strand.
TAACATTTTGAATGTGTAGAAATTATGGAGTCAACCTGGACACAGATGGGAAGTGCTAGACGTGAGTCCTGGAAATGTAAACCTTGTGGAGCTAAGGATAAGATACCTAAAGATGTAATTCAACAACTGCATACAGAGTTCCTTGAGAAATTGAAATTAACAATTAAGAAACAGTTTAAATTTCATGAAGAAAAATTTGACACAGAAATTTCTGAATTTGCACTCATTGAATTTCTTTTCAGCAGAAACTGATGAATATGAATAAAAAATTGGTGATTAATAATAAATAATAAATTAATAAAGGCAAAATCCTTGAGAAATCGCGGGATGAACTAAAGCAGGAAATTCTTAATCTTAAAAGGGAAATTTCTGCATGTAGAGTCTAAATTTAAAATTTAGAGCGGTACAACAGAAATACGAATATAAAGATCGATGGTGTCCCCGAAAATGTGTAATAAAACCATGCCTGAGGTCGTACAGAAGTTGTCTGATACTGTAAGTGTTCCTATTCAATTCGAAAAAGACATACAAGCCATCCAAAGAATTAAAGTTTTTATTGTTTTTGTATTATTATTAACCAAAAAATATTGATTAATTTGATTTATGAGTTTCACAAAATTTCTTTAGTTTTTTCTTCCTGCAACGACAGGAAAAAAAACAAACACCACAGGGAATTATCAAACGGCTTTCAAAAAAGTCCCAAAGTCACTTTCAAAAGGGTTTTTTCTTCTAGTGCCACTCTCTTGCAGTTAAACGTAAATCTTATACAGTCAGCGTTATGGGTACGAATCAAAATTAGATATTCGACGTTGCAAAGGACTCATAAAAACCCTCTTAAATTCCGCTTTATTGAGACAAATATTACTTCCATAATGAACTGTCAGATTTGTTTTCAATGAAAACAAATTCAGAAAACCATGATTATAAATGTTTTTACTGAGTTTTTACGTGTATTGAGCTCAAACGCAAACACATATTGCTGAGAATTGCAGTGTAATACTTTTAAACCATCATTGCGGTATCTGTGGTTACAAACATTTTGATATATTTATTTAGGGACTTATGTAATTAGGTGCAACATTCCAAAACGACAGATACTGTGAAACATTTTGATTCCACAGTTTTGGATGAAAATATAATTTCTTATTTACAATAGATTATTTTCAATTACTGGCTTTTTTTATTGCACAGTTTTGGATATTTACCATCGCTCATGTTACAAAAATAGAACACTATTTTTTCCAGATTTGGAATCTATTCTCTTCATTACATGTCAAAAAACTAGTGTAAGTAAACACAAACATTTAAAACAATTGAGTAAATAACAGATTATGACCTGACTAAGGTCATACTTCAGTTCGTAGTCTTCAAAAGTCATAGTAATAAGAACGCCATACATAGTGGGTGGATCACAGAATACATTAAGTTACTTGTGACCAGCCATGTAACATGAAGATGCCTGCTAACTTGCTCTCAAGATAATTTGTGCTACAAGAAGTTGACTCACGAGCTTCTTGCTTCTCTCTAAATTGACTTGCAGGAAATTCCTCATAATTATAAAACTTATTTAACAAATAAAAATTAAGTTCATATTTTATTTATAATTTAATCATAATACAATTTGAACCTCATTAATTTATTTATCATTGATGTTAAAGAATATAACAATATTAAAAATTTCTTGAAATATAGATTTTATTTAACTAATTACCCGTTTTCATAACTGCACATAATTTATTGTTTAGAGAACGGACAGGGTATTTGACAACAACTGCACTGAGGGAGATGTCTTGCTCGCTGTCACCAAAGATTTATTTTCTTTTAAAAGATCCGATCTTTTTCGTGACGGTTTCAGTTGCGTCTCGTATAACTGGAACCTTCCTATTTTCCTTAAATGAATTTTATTCCCCAGTTTAACATTATGTCCTGGAAAAAATATAAAATATATATTTTGCAGAAATAAACTTCATAAAATTTAATATCTTCACGACGGGTAATTTGGTTGATTGGCACTATACCTACTGAAGTTTATTTTAATTTACGGATTCATATGAACAAATGTTATAGTTTTCCTACTTATGAAATACGACGAACTCAACTTGTGCCCTAACCCTAATTGGTCACAAGAGAGTGTCATGGGTGGCTGACAAAATCTTTTGCATTGAATATTAGACTTTCAATTCGGTAAATGTATGGATTGGTACCACTCAGTTTTTATCATACAGGACTCATGTATGTTTTGTCTCACTCTCAAATAGTGCAGTGTATTCGAACTTAAATAAATTAATGTAATAAGAACTTAATTACATGCGTGTTATTGATTTTGAACACCTAAATAGTAAACCGATCTATATCTGGAAATATATGAACAAGTTTTTATAAAATTCATCCTCTATTATTCCAGCTATCAATATCAGTACTTGTGGTAGCCTTTATAAATATTTTGATTGTAATTATTATTATTTTTTATACGCTTGTCTTAATTATGATTGACAGAAAATATGCCATGAAAAATGTTTTTTTTATTATCTATTATTTTTTTCTTTCTAATTCAGTTTTTTTTTTAAGGTGTGATTACCAATTTTATGTAAATATAATGATTTGCAACAACACAGCCAAATGTTTTATTTATTTTATTGTTGCGGCAAATATATCACGAGTATGCGTGGTCTACAATAAGGATTTATGCTGTATAATGAAAATTCCTTTCTTAATAGGTATGAAAAATTCTTGAGCTAGTTATGTTAGATGTAAGGAAGGATAAGCAAAACTTTGCATCCTAACGAACAATTAGAGGAAAATTAATGTATACGAGTTCCGTATATTCTACCTTATGAAAGACAAGGTTGCTTTACCCCAGTTTAGACTATGTGGACCGAATATGCAAGCGTTGTAGACACTTATATCGTAATTGCCCTTGCCAAAATCGTCAAGAGTGATACGAGCTGTAATTGCGTGTCAATTCTCAAACTCAGATTTTTTTTTTTTTCAGAAGATATTTACGTGTTAATTTATTTGAATTTTCCTAGTTCTCATGGTTTTCAGCAAGCCTCTTTTTATTACATATAGAATAATTGTGATAAATAGGTATTTGTGAGCTTTTTTGATCACACCTCTACTCGCCGTGTCGGGTATCATTGAGTAGTTGCAGGATCGATGAGGTGTATATTAGTGGTAGTCTTGATTGTATTAGTTGCACAGGAGATAACTCATTCAATGTTATAAACCGAGGCGAGGAAATAATGACCTCCTGGACTGCCTTCTGTAAAGTTAGAGGGGGTTAAGGTAGCTTAGGTAGTAAATATTTACACGTTAACCATCAAAGTTACCTGGCGTAGCCCTGGCATCGGATACTTAACTAAAATAGTTCCTTTGGACCTCAGCAAATGGTCCTTATGTATGATTTATCTCCTGTGTAACTAATACTATCAAAGGTGGTAATCTCACTAAATATGTTATACTAATTCGTTTTGGTCAAAAACTTTGATCTATGAATATACGAAGTTTACAAGAGTGGTATAGTGTTATTATAGTATTTTGTACAGTATATTTTGGGTAAAGTGATTTTTTACGTTGTTGAAGGAGAAATAAATTAATTTATGTTTTAATATGAATGCCACAACATATATAATTTTAGAATGGAAAAGATTAATTTTTATAACAAAACTATGCATTTTAAGTTTAATTTAACGATACATTTTAATACAAACATAACCTCAAGGGTAAAGAAGTACTATATATTAGCTGTGATTTTATGTTAACTATTTAAGTGCAACATTTTAACAGCTCCCATCGTTTATTTAGAGTAAAAATTAGAATAATTGTCACTAGCGTGCTGATTGCAAACAATTCCAATCCTGAACAAAAATCGTGTAATGCGTGACATATTTTATTAAATTAGATTTGTTTGTAAATAAACTAAAAATCTGGCAGCATGCTGTTTGATGCAACGATCTCTCATGGGTTATATTCGCGCTAATAGTAAGGTAAAATTCTGAACTCCGATTTAGCTTGTAGGCGATTACTTTATTCCAATGTTAATTGTAAATGAGTCACACTGATGGAAATATAACCTAACTTACAATAATATGTACATTTATTATCTCTAAGGGGTATTACTGAAATTTATAAAGTAATATGTTTTACTTTTACTTTACTAAAGTATATGTATAGTCATTGGTTAAGTATTCAAAAGTAATAATATTGTCTTAATATTATAAGGAAGAAATAACAGTTGAAGTTATGTTACGCATTGCAAGATTAAACACGGAGGTTATTTGTTAAACTGGTCTACTAACAATCTATTAATTAAGCCTGTTCAAAAGGCTACCAATAACACAATTCAAGTGGTGAGTGATGTTTCAACGCAATTCAATGTTTTATTGCATACAAGACACTACAAATTGCATCGCAATCGTCATGATATTTAAAAGCTAATATTTTGCATTCATCATTACAGTGGCTCTCATTCAGACTTACAGTTATTAATTCACCCAAATTCTCATTCATTACATAATTTTCCCACTCTAATCACATGACCAGCCAATGAGGTGGTCCCCCAATCGTTTGCCATGAACTCGTCTCTACTATAAAAAGCTTTAGAGATTAGCGCGGTTTTCAGACGAGTTTTAAATGCCTTAGGCAATCTGGCATTTTTGATTGAATTTGGCAATTTGTTGACGAACTGAACTCCTGCCTGCGAAGGCAATCGTTCACATGCCACCGTAATGTATCTTCCAGTACGGTATTTATTCCTGCCTCTAGTGTCATAATAGTGTACGTAACTACCTCTAATGACCCCGAATTTTGATTTAGAAAAAAAAGAAATGTTTCCAGAATATAGAGGAAGGGAAGCGTTAACAGTTTGAGATTTTTGAATACTGGTCTGCACGACTCTCTCTGTTGAAGTTTTGCAATTATTCTAACTGCTTTTTTCTGCAGGGCGAACATTCTTTGGAAATGTACGTTTGCACAACCTTCACAAAAGATCCCTCCGTACGAGAGACGTGGGTAGATTATTCCATAATACGCAGACTTCAGTAACTGAATTGGGCAGTATTTGGAGAGCTGCCTCAGAACATAAATGCCTGAAGACAGTTTTGAACACACTTTGTCGACGTGAGAACTCCATGTCAGCCCTCTATCGAGGTACATCACAAGGGATTTTGTCGACAGGACGTCTTTGACTTCATTTTTATCCAACATGACTGTTGGTTTCCAATTTGAGTCTATATTTCGCAAACAAAATTTGATGAAAGTTGACTTTGATGGGTTTGTTTTGAGATTGAGCTCGTTGAAGTGCTGGATTGTATTGTTAAGCTCTGTGAATGTCACAATTTCCAGTTCTGGGGTTGATTTTGAGCTGAAACAGAAAGTCGTGTCATCTGCGTACTGGACAATTTGCGCTTTATTAAGCGATGAGCCAGCATCATTGACATGCAATAAGAAGAGAAGCGGACCGAGTATGGAACCTTGAGGAACTCCACAGTTTAGGCATTCCTTCCCCGATTGCACGTTTCAAATTTTGACGAATTGTTTTCTATCACTAAGATGAGCCAATCGAGAGGCACTACCCGTATCCCGTAATATTCCAGTTTTTTAGTCAAGGTGTTAATTATCAACGCAGTCAAAAGCTTTCGATAATTATAGAAACACACTAAATGTATCTCTTTGACCTTAAACTCCATCTAATATCAAGTTAACTATACGCACGACTGCGTCTAATGTTGACCTCCTACTTCGGAATCCGAACTGATTTATCGATAGCAGTTTGTGACTCTCCAAAAAATTCACGATCCGATTTTCTTCAGAAGGTTTTTTCAAAAACTTTGCTGAAAGACAGCAAAATCGAAATCGGGCGGTAATTTTGAACGGAATATGGGTCGCCTTTTTTTAAACTGGGGTGACTTTTACGTTTTGAGAGAGGAGGGAAAAGTTCCAGAGCGAAAAGAGAGATTAATTAGGTGTTCGAGTGGCTTCAACAAATGACTTGAGCACTGTTTTAGAAGCCACTTTGACACATAATTCAAATCGTTCGACTTTTTGGATGGAAAATCTCTTATTACTGTGGCAATTTCCTCCTCTGTGACCGGAGACAAAACGATGGAGGCTGGTGGGCTCCGTACTAATAGGGGGGAACGGCTGGGTCTGACGCGGACTGAGGCCTAGGTTACCTCCAAACGAAGCAAAACATTTGTTGAATTCATCAGCGACCCTAGTGGAATCACTGACTCGTTCATTTCCAATTTGTATTTAAATTCGTTTGTCAGAATGTGAAATTTTATTGTTAATTATAGCACAAGTTGTTTTTGAAACATTTTTGGACGTTAGCAATGCTTTGGTAGTGTCATATGCTTTAGCACCTCTGATCACCTTTCTGCAAATTCGTTGGTAATTTTGAAAAAAACTTTAATTCTAAGTTTGCTGAGTCCTCGGAAATTTCTGAGAGGAACAATAATTTCTCTCGCGAAATTAATATACCGTACCTTTAGGTAATTAATACTTTCGTGTTCTCGGCTTTTGTTGTGTTATTTTTTTAGGTCACGTTCAGGTGAAAGTTATACGTTTCTTCGAAAGATTCAAATTGCAGTTATAAACATGAGCATGCTAATGTACTTACAGGTTAAACGGAAATTGTAGTTTATCCGCCTTAGTCAGGCACAAGTAGTTCAGGGCTCCTCTTAGTTTTCATTAAATACCTATATAATTGTTTTTATCGTAATGGAATTATATATTGAAATGGTGCGCTCCTTCTTGAAATACGGCGCTCAGTGCGCCGCGGTAACGTTACACTCCTCCACCTACACACCGATCGCCGCTCCCACGTCCTTGACGATGCTCATAATGTCATACTGAGGAGTTACCGGCACTCCGTTGATCTCGATGTTTTTTTCTGCGGTTGTATTGCTCCATCGCTCTCACTCGGTCTTACTACTCACACACAGTAAAAGAGAGGGTTGCAAGGTTTCTCCGCAGTGACTCATACTCCTTCTTCAAGACCGACACCTCACCTTGCAGCTCATTTATCAGGTTGTTAGCCGTATCTACCATGTCAGAAAGGAAGTTGATGGGCACAGTGATCTCAACCATTTCACCCTTAAATGTATTCAGCATAGAGAAAACCTCCTTTTTGTACTGATCCATAACATTCAGTAAAGCCTCGTTCGTCAAAGCAGTACTGGATGCATACGTAGCAGTGCTATAAGATGACATAATTCCATAACAATTTTTACATTTCTTTTACCTCGCTGAACGTCATTTCTTCTCATCCAAACTGTCTTTAACACACGTTACATGAAACACTTTCCCACAAACACCCGCACAGGTAGTAATGCCACTCGCATTAATAACTTTTGCGGTCCAAACACCACATAGCGACAGCATGATTAAGTAATTAAAAAAAAAATCACCTTAAAAACGTAGGCCTAACGCAGGTTGAAAGCAAACAAACATGCACAATCAAACACAAATGTGTAACGCGACCTTGACCTAGAACTAGACTGAAGAGCCCCATTACTCTGCAAGCAATGAACATGTTTACGGCAATCGAGCGAGCTTATATAACGTCATTTTGATATGGAAAGTTAAGTTTATAAACAATTTTATATGTATGCCGCCTATGAAAGTTTATTTTCAAATTATTTTGGTCCAACGCCTAAAACTGGAATTTATTACGAAAGAGGGTTTAGAGCCTGTTTTTGGAATTAGCATTTGGCATGAAAATTGTATACATAAGACCTTCTCAATGACAATAGATTGTCTGTTGCACCGAGCAAAATACCACCCACATTTATTCGCTGCCATCGTGTTCCCTGTAATCAAGGAAAGAATATTGGATACAGGTAACAGATGATGTTAGATAATAGTTATGTTGTCGATACAGAATCAATACTGAACAAACTTACATGCTAAGGATACAAATACTCACATATCAGCCGTAAAAACACACACGCACACACACACACACACACACACACACACACACATATATATATATATATATATATATATATATATATATATATATATATATATATATTTATATTTATTTAATTGGTTCTAGACCTTTTCTATAAATGTTAAAGGTGTGTGACCATACAATTTTAATAAATCTACTTACTAAAAACTTTCTTATATTGTGTTGAACCTTAGATTTAGCTATATTTATCTCTTTTATAGAACGCTGTAAGACATTTTATTCTAGTTTTCTTTTTATATATAATTTAGAATACTATATTATTCCTTAACCTTATTCAAATCTTTAAGCATAATCCGTTTAAAAATATATTGCAAATATGTTAGTACATTTTACGATACAAGAATCTATTTTCAATTATTAAATTATTTGTGTTGTTTGATAAATCCCTTGCACAAAGCAATAGAGAGGGAGAAGCTTTTCAGGCAACTTCTTGTAGCACAAATGATCTTGTGACAATGTTTGCAGGCTGTAATATATGTTCTGCTATCATCATGTCACAAGGGAGCCCACAAGTACCTGATATACTGTGCCCCACCCACCGTATATGGCGTTCTTGTCACAACTATAATGAATTCATTTTGTATTCGAGGTCTATAACTCTTGATCTTGACTTTCTCAACACAGGTAATAATTTCTCTCCAATTACAAGCAACCATTTTGCGTACAAATGTTTACAAAGATTTTGTATGTTTATTGGTATACGAATGTTCATACTGTGGTTTTTTAATACTTTTTAAACATTTGTATTTACGTAACTTTATGAATTAATAAGTATTCTTGGTAAATGTAATTACTTACTCACCAAGTTTGTCAATGATTCAAATAAACCCTAATGTACTACAAGAAGTTATTAAGTGAATAAGATAGACATTATATTATATAACGGTTACATACATAATTTCATTATATCACCAAGCATAGTAAATAGTATGTATATATACTTATATATAGTCAGGCAATTTCTATTCATAATGACAATGTATTTGAACTATAATATGTCCTTAATTGGTAAAAAGAGGTAAATTTACCAATTTACAGAATTTATAGTACTATTAGGTCGTAATCAGTGAAGAAAATGGAAATGGAATAATTTTATTTATATCTGTGGAGCTGAAAGTTTTTAAAGAAAAATCTGTTGTGTTTTATTATTTATTATTATCAAAATTATATTATTTATAAAAACTTTATTGTATAACATGACATATTAAAACTTTTGGCATGACCTTAAGTGACTTTTAGAGTATTGCAAAAACAATTAAAATGTTTTAAAATCTCGGCATTATTACCATTGTTGTTGTTTTTTATATTTATGACGGTTAGGGATTCAACATTCAATATATGAGGCCGATTTAAAATAACATATAAACCCTAACGAGAATCGTAAAAGGAGTTTAAAAGCAATGACAAAAGATGTATTAAAAATATATCATTGAGTAAGCTGTAAAATAAATTATTTTAGTCAAAGAGGTTTAAAACTCGTGTAACACAACGATAAACTTAATAACCATGTTTAACTTCTTTTTGCAATATTTCATTGTAGCATACAGGAAATTTTGATTTGATCCAGCGATAGTCTGGACACTCTCTATGACGGTGCGGCTTCATAGCACCTAATCTTTTAGCACCTAATCTCATACCACCTACAGAAAAAAGTCATCATTTAGGTGCTGTGATATTAGGCGCTATAAGGTTAGGTACTGTGCAACGATCCACGGTTCGTTTAGGTGCCGTGAGACTGTTTCAAGTTTCAGTGTCACAGCACCTCCGCTTTTTTCCAAAGGGGCCTTGGCGGGGACAGAGGGGACGGAGGAGAATCCAACCTTGCCCCTCACCCCGCTCCCGGCGACCCGCCATTACTGTCCTCTACAGCAGGGCGAGCAGTCGACAGCACAAGGCGAGGCGACACGAGATAGACAATTGTCTCCTCGCACAAGAGAAGGGTCCGTGGCATGGCGTGCGGCGGTTGTTGATTACAACTAATAATGGCACAAAAATTATTTACCTTGAATTTGAATGAATGTTTAGGCCAAACCGCAAATCTTGCACATAATCCAATAATGTAAATTATATGTTCATCTAATTTCATTGTGTTTTACATTTTTATATAGGTTTTTTATCGTCATTGGAATTAAATGTGTTCAAATAGTATATTCCGTGCACTGAAAACCGGTAATAATCTGCATTAAAATCTATATAAAAATAGGCAAAGCCTTAAATCATTCATCACTTATTCTGCAATTTCCCTACGTCAGACAAAGTAAATATTTTATACACGTAAGTATCATGACTTACATAAAAAGCAAATTTATTTGGATTAAAATGTAACATCCATAGGGAATTTCAACCATTAGAAGAAACTATAGTTTAGCTTTTTAAACCGCCCAATGTTTCTATAACAGTGAAATTTGGACTCACGAGTTTTATACTTTCAGCCGAAAATCTAGCTATTTCATGCCAAACTGCTAGATAAGTGTTATAATGAATACAAGTACTATACATATATGATGTTTTTGTGAACCAAATACGAGATTACGTAAAATAACCCGAACGATGTTAGAAGCATTGAGACTCGACAGAGTGTAACATAAGTGGTAGCGCACAGACGATTCTTCTTTATCTTAAAATCAATAGAGTTCTTATTTAGATCAATAAGAGCATATGTACCAAGTTTGAAGTCACTAGGGCCTTTATAATAAGAGTTATCGCACAGGCGGACGCACAACAACCATTTCAATAAAGCCTTTCGATTCTTCATAAAGCGTTAATAAATAGGCGGTTTCTTTACATTGCATTAAAAAATATATTTATTTTATAATTACTATATAAACTTATAAGTCAAACTGCAATTTCTATAATTCATTCCATAAAATAACGAAAGTAACCTGAGCTTTTTATAGTAAAAAAATCAAACTGTACAAAAATGGATTATATTAGTTTTTTTAATATTTAACTCAATGGTGTTCTCCGTGTTATCAAGATGAGTGATTGTGCCGTTTGCGACGATCTTCTGCCTGATGTGAGTGCCTGTTTGTTCTCAATGTAAAACAAATCTACACTTCGTTTGTGCTGATATTTTAGAAAGCACATGGAATCGGCATGGGACAAGTACGTCGTGAATCATGGAAGTGTAAGAACTGCTGCTCAGGTAAGAGTAAATAGCAAAAATAAGCAATTACTAAGGACATTTTGGCCAAATTGCAAGAAGAAGTTTCGTCAAAATGGAGGATACCGTTAAGGCTCAATTTGAAAAATATGATATTACTTTTAAGAAACAAATGGGTGAATTTAAGGAGCCCATCCAATTTTTTTCAATTTATTATTGCTTATAAATTTGTAATGCTTATAATTACATTTTTTTGTACATATTGTTAATGCTGCTTTATTCTAAGTAATAATTATAATAATCCTGTGGTATACCATTTATTAGATTTACACTGCTTTTGGTTAGTTTATGAATTTAGTTTAAGTGAAGACAATGTTATGGAAATATGAATTGGACAATGAAACACTAAGATAATTGTAATTATGATTCAACTGAACTCCCGCACGCGCGGCTTGAGGTGCACTGGGAGGTAAATTTTATTTATATTATGTATTTTTAGATAATAAAGAAGACTGAACTTTTAACTTGAACTTGAAAAATTGATTTAAGAATATTATTTTAATATTCTATTAAAAAAGTGCATATTGTTGTCTATCAGTGGCATGAGTATACATTTTAAAAAGGTGAAGATGTCTAAATACTTTCAATCTGGCTTATGGGCTTATATGAAATAAATATCCATAGTACGATTACAAATAAGACCTACATATTACACATAAAAAATGAATCACAACATATTCTTATTTCGACAAATTTTTAGTAATCCGTGAAATGTTCAGAAATTTTATAAGAAGAGGTGGATCAAAAATAGTTGCCTGGAATATTTTACAATTTGAAAAACTATTCTAATATTGTTTCATAATCGAATTTTTAACTGAGTATTTAAAAGTTGTTGACACTCAGTTCATGTTCGTAAAACAGGCAGAACATTTTAATACTCGTACAAATTAAATTTCAGAACGGTGCTTGATCAGTAGATACGTAGACAGCAAAATCTTTTTATATATTTACTTAAATATATATATATATATATATATATATATATATATATACTAGCAGTTACCCGCGGCATCGCACGCAATTTTTTGTTGAAAAACTGGACAATATATCTATGTATTCTTTTTCTATAACATAATAAACAGTCTAGAGATAATAGATAGTCACTCAAAGCTATTCCAATCTCCTGATCCAATTTAGATTTAAGTTTAAAGAACAGAGATTTGGGATCCTGAAGTCGTAAAGTTAAACAGTTTTTATAAGATTAGTATTTCCCTTCCACATTCCATGTTAATTTATTGACGTTCTTCGATGGCTTCAGTAACAATAAGAGTTAGCCTTTTTATCCCAATGACGAAAGTGTATCGTACAACTCAAAAATTGCTGCGGTCAATTATGGGTCTGTTCTGGTCGTTTAAATTCACCCCGGTCTAATCTATTTATAGTTCCACAATTGATTTATGCTGTTGCGCTAACCAAAACAATGGTCTCATATGTTGGTTTCGGAATCTAACTTAGGTTAAATTTTGATGATTAAGTGATTTTGATATTTTTTACCGATCGCTAAATATGTATTAGGGGTATATGCTTCAAGTATTAGGGCAATATTATCTCCATTGCTTTTCAATAACTACAGTAAAAAGGCCATACACAATGTTAAAGGAACTAACCAGATTAGATTACGTTATGTGCAAACATTCACAGCTCTTTATACAATAAGGTAGTTGTTATAAAAGCGTATAAATAGCATTTCTATTGTATTAGATGGATTATTGATCATTGGCGAAATCTAAATTTTAAAATTAAATAACTTCGTATTTGCAATCTACATTACACTACTGATTAAGCACTTTACAATAATTCAATATTTACTCAAATCTAAATGTAAACACATGTTTCTGCCTCTTTGATAAACTTCAGCTGAAAGTGTTAACAGCTACTCTAAGTGTTAATTCAAACCAAAAGCTATACCGGTTCCAATTTCAGCACAATCCGTTATAGCAGTTTCAGCGTGATTGGAGGACAAACATCTTAACATCTAAACATACAAACATCCAAACATCCAAATATCCAAACATTCAAAAACTTTCGCATTTATAATATTAGTGGGATATATATCTTATTACAAACTGCGCCAGTAACGCACTTATAAGAGCGTGTCTTGTTTTTGGCTTTTCAAAGAAAATAACAACTTGTAATGAGTCTTTATAAAAATTATTAATCAGCCTGCTATCTCTGAATTTTGGTGTATTGGCGCGAATATCTCTCTTAGTAATGATTGCATAACAAATTTAAATTAATGTTTAAATTACATTGTCAAAGCTGAACATTCATAGATTAAAAAATGAATGTATGAGACCATGTTAAACAAGTCGTGAATCTTAAAAAGAGGATGAGGACTATTAGAACATTACTTGAAAAAAACTGAGAACAAGTAATACAGTAAGGCTTCAGAAGACTCATATAACATGACATACAGTGCAAGACGACAACATCAAAACGTATATTAACACTTTTGTTGCTGGTATATACTGAGTGAGATCGACTACTCTCAGTCCTCCCACTGCGTCGTAAGAAGTTTGCCGCAGTCTACTTGTAGACTGATTGTTGTTAAAATTAATCTTCCTGATTTTTTAGGATCAAAGTTATTAATTTGTTTAGGACGCAATCTCAATACCTCTTAAAATGTTCCATATGATACTATTATAACATATCCATTTCATTGTAATCTATTTATACAGGATGTATTACATAGGAAAGAAATAAAATTGTATAATATAGAACAAAAATAGGCTTTCAATCTCGGTTTTTTATTGTATGTAAAAAATTATAATTATCAGAAATAAACTCTAATTGTTGCCTGGCTCACTTGCCTACATAACGGGCATTGGAGATTAACCTGGCAACCATGCAGTGTGTCTCAGCACTCAGTGCACTAGCACAGGCACAAGGAAAGACCACATGTGTAGACCTTTTGAATCAGGCACACTGCACAGTTACGAGGCACGCAGCAGGAGTGCCTCGTGAAAAATACAACAAATATTGGCAATTTGTCTTCTGAGTAATTATAACATGCCTATTTAGTTTTTTTGTTTAATCTGCAATGCTCAATAACAATATTATATTCATTTATGCTATTATAATTATGCAAGTAGCTAGTCAAAATAATGATGACATGTTCTTTGTAATATACAATACTGAGTCAAAAATATATAAATTTATAAAAGTTTCCACCAAAGCTTAATAAAAAAGTGGTTCACAGTGTTCTAGTGGTTGTGATTTTGTTATTATTCTGATAGCTTTGTTTTTCAGGATAATGATTTTCATTAATTTTAGCGCTATTACCCAATAATATTAGGCCATACCTAGTTATTGATTAAAAATAGGCATATTATGCAGATTTAAAATATTTTTCAGTAACACAATTTATAATACGTCTAAGTAAAAAAAATACTCTACCAAAATAATTCCTAGAAATTTAGTACAAGAAAAGAAATAATTTGGTGCGTCTCAATTGTAGGGGTTTGTCGTAAAGTAAACAAAATGTTTTGAGTTTTTGACTTCATTTAGTAAAGATCCATTTGATCTAAACCACACTGAGGCTTTCTCAACTGATTCAATGATAAGAACTTGTAGTTTGTCAAAGTTTGTATGGATATTCTAATGAGTTTGTGTCGTTAGCATATAAAATAGATTTTAACCTAACAACGGTAGGAAATTAATTTATATATAATAAAAACATAATAGGGCCCAGGACTAACCCTTAGGTACAACAATCCCGATCACCAAATTGTTGGACCGATTTCCATTAATAGAAACAAACTTTTCGCCTGCGGTTAGATAAATAGTCTTTAAAGAACTTTAAAGCCGGATTCCCATTAATACCGTAATAGTTAAGTTTTAAGGCCCTGCTCAAGTCAAAATATGTTACCTGAGCAAAGGCTTTAATCTCAAAAGCGTTTAGGACCTCCTTAATTAGTGAATAAACTGCATCAATGGTGTATTTTACCTCTTCTATTGTAATAAATTTAGATTGATGTTATTTTCCAGATACGCAAAAGGTTCATCATGTAAAACAGTTTTTCTATTATTAACAGGACAGGTAAAATTTATACTGGGCAATAGCTCTCAGGGAAACTCCTAGACCCTTTCTTAAGAATCGGGCAGATATACATATAGTTAATGGGTTCAAAAACGTATGGTAAATTCGTTAAAATATATTGTTTAGATTTGTTATAAATGTCTTTGCTTTCTGAGTTTTTAACTCTTTTGACAGCTTTAATGACCTCATCAATTGAGACTTCTATAAAGATAAATGTTTTTCTTTCAAAATATGGTCATTTCTTATTAAGTTCATTCTATTAACATGAGCCTTTTTGATACAACCCTTTATTTTGGTGTTAACCGAATTGATAAAACAAATGGTTTAAGTTACCTGGAGTGATATTTATTGATAATGTCGATTGAGATGCTAAATGTTTATATTTTCGTTTATCTGCACCGAAAACGCCTTATATTGGCGTTAAAAACCTCTCCCCAGGCCTTATATTGGTTACTGCAATTTTAGACTTTTGCGACATTGTGAGTTCGCATCTTCCTACGGACTTTTATAACATTTCTAGAGATTTAAATAGTTAACACGAAGCCTGTCACTAGTAGAAAGTTTTGTCGATTTCTCCAAAAACAAAAATTTCTTTCATTTGGTCCAGTTCCCCACTATACCAATAATTTTGATTTCGACCTTTAATTTCACTAACTGTGGAACGTTGTTTTTTCACTGTAGAGTAAAATGTTTATGTATGAACTGAAATGGAGAAATATGCATGAACGAGTTTTTGGGGTAGAGAATACTCTTCCATTACTAAGTACAACATTCCAATCATGTGAAAACAAATGGTTTGTCAGATCATCAATAGAGGATTCTGGAAAAATTAAAATAAAATGTGTCACTTGTACTTTTGGATTTAGCAAGGTTTTTTAGATGTTTCAGACAAAGAATTCTTTTGAATATTTAAAATAAGCCCATTACGATCCGAGAAAGAAAAATAAAGATTTTGCATGAAATAGCCTGATCTAGGCAGACTAAAAATCATTATCAAGACAATGGGCTCCCCGAGTTTACAAAGGAAGTTTACAAGGAAGTAAGGAAGGGAAGTTTACAAATCAAAACGAAGTTTTTTATAGCGGGTACTACTTCCATGAAAACGAGTAATCTAGGTTTATCTTCTTTAACATACGTTGTATAATCAATTTATATGACGAGAACTCTGTGTGTGTGTGTGAAATTTAAACTTTTTTCGGATAGCGGAAGATGAAAAATAATAATATACTTTTTCTAGGGTTTGCAATTTTATATTTCAGTCGCTATGGTAGTTAATCTTCATAAAGACGCTATTGATTTTTCTGTGAAAGTTATGAGGAATGTGTGTGCCACATTTTAATGTACATAGGACATAGGGAAGGTCTTCTAAGAATTCCAAGTCCATTTCTACCCCTATGGGTGGATTATATTAATGAAAGATGTAGTTATTGCTATGTATAATACACTGTATAATTCAAAATAAATATTTAAAGCACCTATGAGCAAAAGATATAAGGCAGAAATTACAGGATGGTTTACTAGAAAGGAGTCACTTTAGTTCAGACATGAAAAGTTGAACTTCTAGTGACCGTTCAAGCTCCACGCGATTGAACTAATATGGGCTTAAATTAATTTACATATCGCAAAAATAATAAGTCGTTCTCTATTAATTCTATCACAAAATTTTTAAAGAAGCTTTGGAAAAGACTACGTTTGATTGTTGGATGAAAGTTGTAGAGAATACAAAAATAGTTATTGATAACGCTTGAACCAATGAATGATTCCTGGGGGAGGCTGTAGAGAGACTACTAATATTTTGACTGAGGGACAGAAATTCGTCGGAAGACTGTGTCAGTGAACATGAGGTAAACAGTGAAAATATAAAACACCGATAAAAAAAGAAGATGGTGATAGGATTATGGAAGGTATTCGGCCGCTTCGCTTTGAGGAATATTAATTTTCCTCAAATTATCTGTTATTGAATTTACAAATATAAGTTTAATTAAATGTTTGTTTTGGGTAATGGATAAATTTAATTGCCTTTCCTTAAATTAATATATTTACCAGAATCATACAAGCCTAATTTAAACATTTTCCTGTTGTGGTTTGTGTGAAAATAAAACTGTCGATATTTTATCTTGTGATTTTGGCACACGGGGCAAGTTGGTATGTGTGTTTCATTAAGCCATAATGTAGTTAAGGTTCCGGCACAGTTACTGTGTACCTCGCTTGTTCTGCACCCTCACTCATAAGTAAAGACTATTAGTAATAAGCATTGCGTGATTTATAAATAAATACAAGTCTAATGAGTTTCCCAAAAAACTTGTTACGCCTTTAATTATTAACTTAGAACTCTGAATTATCAGTATGTCGTTCTTTAAGAGACATACAACAAATTATATACTATGTTTTTAACTGTAATTATTTTCGAATTAGGAGGAGTTAAATTGGAGAAAGCTTAAATTTAAAAGAAAACTATGTTTTTCTTCATATTTTTGATTATCACAATCAGTAAAAATATCTCACTTTCGCTATAATATATGGATTAATACTACCTAAACCGTCAAATTTTTTCAGATGTAATAAAGGGGTATATTTTTTTAATGTGGTAGAACGTTTTAAGTGAGATGTTTAGTGTGTGTGAGAGAGGTCGCCGGGATCCGGTAAAAATAACATAATATATCATAATATAAATTCCTAAACGAAACGTCCACCGCCTTCAATTCTTCCGGGGAGCGCATTAATGCAACCCGCACAGCACGTGTCAATAACCACTGGCCACGGACAGTGGTGGCGGCCTACCCCTCCGGCGATCCCCACCACTCCGTTTTAGGTGGTGTGATATTAGGTGCTATAAAACTCCAGCACGATCTTTAGGTGCCGTGCGACTCTCGGGCATTTCCTTAGGTGCTGTGAGATTAGGTACTATAATATTAGGTTGCTATGAGAATCGGTGCTATTAGACGGTTAAATTTTAGGTGCTGTGAGATTAGGTGCTATTAGATTAGGTGCTGTGAACCCCCACGATTTGATAGTCTCCTTAATCTCTAACGTCATTTAAGCTGCTTAAGAGACGGAAACAGCAATCTGAGAGTTGGTAACTAACACAAACTTGAACCCGAGACTGAGGACACAGTTAAATAGTTTTCTATTGCAGCTGGCTAAGAAACACGTTGTGTTTTTGGCAGGAGGATTTTTTATGTCAACAGGCAAATGCTCAATCCACGGTTGCTACTGTGGCCAACAACCTGTTAATACTAATCCATTTCCACACTTAACAAAACCATGACAATTAATTGCAAGCTAGTTTATTTTATGGTTGTTGTAAAATGTTATTTCTAATGAGTTGTTATATTCTAAATAAGTAGTTGAAACAAATTATGTGCAATAATAAATAAACCTTTTTCGTATTTTTTATTTCACAAAAGGCAATAACTTAAACAAACAAATAATACTGCTCCCTTGAATATTTTTATTTCGACACTTGTTTTCGCAAATCGTGCCATGTTTACAGCACCACAACCTTAAAATGAAATATAATCAAATAAAAATCATTAAAAATAAGGTAAAAAGTAAACTTTAATTCTTTGATGATAAAGTGTAGTTTCTTAAGTTTTGTATTTGTTCAAATGTTGTATTATTCGATTTCTTTGCATTGTGTTAAACATATTGATTTAATGTCTTTTATATAAATGTGTAGTTAAAAGTTTATAAATTTTTTCGCCTTTGTTATTGATATTTATGTTTTAAATACAGACAAAATAATAAACATTAGGCTTAACTAATAATGCCACAGGTTTATTAGCTTTTAATCGCTGTTATTATAAGAATCAATGAAGTTTGAAGTATTTTACGATATATGGTATCCAATTTTTTTTTTTTTTACAAACAATGCTATGAAATTTTTGTATATTTTTGATTTTATCGTATTAATGGGTTTAAAGGAAAATCGGAGTAGTAGTAAAATACGTTTGTTACTGTTAATAATAATACATATGCTATTTTAGTTCTTTCCACTTTTGAATGAGAAGTTTGGTTAACGTTTTGTTTATAATGTATGATAATTAAGTGGTTGAACAATGATATATTACCTATAAAACACTTAACGTCTACACAATTTACCTAGTACTGAAAGCATGAGTTTGTACTGTAATAATTCGTAATGTATTACGAATTAAAACAAATGTAATATGAATAAATGTAAATGTATTATGAATTGTTTTTTGTTTTACGAAGTAAAACAAGACTGCTAGTAAATTGTATTACTAGCAGTCTTGTTTTACTGAAATTGGTACAATAAACAAAGTAAAATATAACGAAGCATAACATTTATGTGCAAATAATATAAATACCATTAACATTATGTTAAATTTAATAAAATGCACTAAGCACCTAAGAAATTATTCTTTGTCATTAATTATTCACAACATTATTAAGATTTACTCAAGATAATATCTAATGAACATAGCCAATGAGAATACCCAATCGGTTCTTCTATCTAGAAAACAAAAAACCGCACAAATTCCAGAGACTAGAAGCACCGTTACTTTTTTGTTGGCTTACTGTGACTAATAATAGGTAGCATTAAATTTAATTAATGGACGAATAAATTTACTTTAATTAATATCGACGCCTTTGGTTCCATTTTAGTGTAGGTTGAAGTCTGACTAGCTTGTTTTGTCGAGTTTTTAACTATTTACTTGATTGTTATATAAATAATAATATGTTTATTAAATAAAGGTCAGTAGCATTAAAACAAACTAAAATTGCCATAGTATTACTGTTAATATAATAAACTCAAAATACTATTATATACTATTAAAATTAAAGTTGTAAAATAAATGGTATCAATAAAAAGTAATTGAAATTTAAAAGTATTTTTTTTGAAGAAATTTGAAGGTCGCAAATCATAAGATAGTGACATATATGAATAAAAGTCTAACCTTAACCATAGGCTCGCGGTGGGTGTGAAAACCTATGGTTTATCCTAAACATTACATATATACGTAGTGTGCAGTTGCCCACTCAATTCTGACGATTCTTTAAACAATGTAAGATCTTAATCCATACTTTCAACACACATGTCTATTATTTTCTGAGATAATGCTTAAATTAGGCATGATGAGATAAGGCCGTTGAAGAGAATGTTGCCTCCTGCCCGATTTGAGTTATATTGTGCTCGCTAGCCCGGGAACGCGACTGGAGACTGCCCCTACCTCAGCTATACCCTTCCTGAATATCTCGCCACTTTAAAAGCAAGCGCAAAGGATATTTTTTGCCTTATTGGATTGTGAAGTTTTACAGTACTATATTTAAAAAAGAAAATTTCATAATCACCTAAAAGAAAGAAAACTAAGATTTCAGAAGCGTTTCCTATTAAATTGCAAACTTTTGACAATGAAATGACAAAGAATATATTATATACTTGTAGCATTCATATTTCTTCATATAAAGATAAATTTACATTCTCTCAGGCCAACAAGTAAGTTCACTCCTTCACGAAGAGAATGTAGGCGCGTATTGTCATACAATTTGACTTGTAAATGCCGAGTCAAACAACGTCAATAAGAACGTCACTTTCAACGTATTTGTTTGCTACTTTGAGACGCTGATGTTATCGTATATTCTGCCTGTAAAATTTCTTAATTCTATTTTATATTTATATTTGCTTCACACATTAATATACATACGTGCATGTAGTATGATGAAATAAATAAAGTATTGAAAAGTTGGCAATAAGGTAAGCAATAATACACAAAACTCCACGAGTTACTCTAATATAATACGTATAACAGTAGGAATATATTAGTTAAGCTATGGAAATATAATGTAGTTTAAAATGTTTAATATACATATTGTATAGTGAATCTGTATTGTAATTTTCGTAAATTACCAATATACAGTAAATATGTTTACTTTGTTATATCCCATAAAAATGAAAAAGCTTTTTAATTCTTATATTATAATATACGAATCTAGTAGTATTGATATAGTATAGTATATTATAATAACGTATCTATAATACGTATATTAAAGGTGCGTATGGTTAAAAACATCTAAATGATTAATAAATTAAGTAATTATCCATCCATCGTGGATATTTCTTCTTCTTTGGACTGTACTGTTTCCTGAGGGGGTTTAATCTGCCTTTCATCTATAGCGAGCCCATTAGTATAAGAACAGGCTAGTTTTATGTGTACGTAGTTAAGGACATAACAATGTTTGATTACACTATCACACAAAGTTCCGGCTAGATATCGGTCAAGGAAGCTTGCGTGAAAATTCAACTTCTTTAAAAAAGTGATTTCTTCTTGCAATTATAATCTATTTCCGGTTTTAGGTACTATAGGTACCTGTTCTCTGAAAGGTATAATACCCATGTGTGTCAAAATTATCTTCAAAAGACAGCTGGATGGTTTAAAACAAACATACATTACCTAGGTATTTCATCCCCATTAGAACCCATATTAATGATTGCTCTACGTGAATCTAGTTTTTTTCTATGTGGCTGATGAGGAACGTGGGTATCACAATTCGTTTTCCTAAGATATTGAGAAGTTAAAACAAATATAGTTCTTCTAGGAGTTAGAACCTCATTTCAATCCCAGCGGGTGTTTGTTATACAAAACCTTTATTTTTATTTTCTATTAAGAGCACAATACAAATATATATATATATATATATATATATATATAATATTTTATCATTGTAGGACATTGCAGAGTTTAAAAACAAAATATAGGTTCTGTAGAGGTTGCAACTTCTTTATAACCACCGCGGTTGCGCGATTTTTGTGAAAAAGATTTTGATTGGCTATGTAATTCATGAGGCCCATGTGTGTAACATTCCTTTACTCTAAGACATAGGGAAGATGGAAAAACAATAATATATTTTTTCTATGGTTTGCAACCCGATCTTATCCTCTATGGGTGGATAATCTGTATAAAGAATCTTGTATCTGTCATTTTAATGCGTAACATGCGTGTGTAAAATCTCATATGTTTATGACGTAGGGAAGTTTAAAAACGAAATATGTAGTTCTAGGGTTTGCAACACCTTTCCAATCTTTGTGCATGTTTCATCTCATAAGGCATAAGTGTTGAGGCAATACAAAATTTCGGAATATCGGGAATTTGAAGAATTAGTGATGATTTATTGAGAGGTTACGGGCTTCGCCTCATATATATATATATATATATATATATATATATATATATATATATATATATATATATATATAGAGAGAGAGAGAGAGAGAGAGAGAAGAGAGAGAGAGATACATTGTACACATACACTCACATGATTCAGTAGTATTTAAAGCTATAAAATTTAGAGAGTGTAGTAAAATCAAGCTACAAAAGGTCTGAAAGACAGATTCGGTGTGATGAAGTCAAGTGAATATACTGTATAATACTATGTTTAAAAGTAGAATAAGTTTTAAGTAGAATAAGTATTAGAAAAAGAATAAGTTTGAAATAAAAGTTAGTATTACCTTACTGACCTATTCTTCACTATTTTTATTGTTACATCCTGGAAGTTGTTAAATATAGCAAATCCGTAGTATATTATTATTATTAAAAGTGTATTTTTTCGTATAGTCTTGTTTTGAAAAACATAAAGATGTAGGGATATAAAGATTGCAAGTCATAGGGAATCATTTTACGAGATCCTTCAATGGCATAGCTGCAATAATTACTTCTTTGTAATGCAGACAAAGCTAATATCCAACACGATATCCCACTACATTAATGATGATAGTTCCTTTTAGATGGAAAACAGTTATAAGGTAGATTAATACCAAAGAAGCATTGTGAAGATGGATATAGGTTATATTTTGTGATGACAATCGACTACTTAATTTTCATTGTCGATAATTACTCCTCGTCATAAAGAAAAACATATTTACCATATGTTAATAATATTTATACCATTTTTTTTATAATGACAGAAATTCTCTTACCTGATTATTTTTTATTGATTGGTATAAGTCATTTAGCTTAGTCTGATATATATCAGTGGCAGTGGCTGGCGTGATGTGTTCTATAATAAAGGTATCGAAGTCAACTGACTTAAATATCGTTTTGACATGACTTTTCAAGCAATGTTACATGTTGATACCACTGACAATAATAATTAGTACATCATTTTAACAAGATATGTTTCCTACTCCACTGAAAATAACTTTAGTAATTCCTATTTTATGAAACACGATCAATTGAAAGTAAATATTTATCGGCTAATCTCAATCCTACTAGTGCTAAGCAAGGTTTATGAAAAGTTGTCCTCAGTAGGAAACTAAATTTCATTCAGAAAAATTATATATTGTATCAAAATGAGTTTGGATTTTGGCTTTAGACAAGGTAAATCCACAAATGGTCCAATCAACCACTTAGTTGAGCTGATTCTTGATGGCTTAGACAAAAAAAAACAGTAACGCTCAGCATTTTTCTTTACTTGACCAAGGATTTCGATACTGTGGATCATATCATTCTCCTCAAAACATTGTACAGTTACAGTATTGAAAGAATGCCGCTGAATTGACTAATGGTCATACCTCTCTAATGGAAAACAACAATATTCTCAGTGCAAAATTCATTGTCACGTACAACCAGACTGGTGTTCCTACGTGGTTCCTCAGGGATACATCATTGAACCAGTATTGTTCCAGGTGTACGTAAAACATTTCAATTCAAAGATTCATAAGGGACAAATTGCCCAATATGTGGGACGACATGACTCCCCATACAAGTCAATATCTCAAATTGAAATTCAAACTTACGAAGGATTTATGTACCCAATACTTTTAAAACGTAAACTTAAAAATTAACTGTTCGAAGACAAAAGCGCTGCACCCTTTCAGAACGTACCTGCTGTTATTTTGGACGAGATGGTCCTTGATGAATTTGTATGAAACTCCACGGAATACACTTCGGTAGAGGCTTGGAGAAACCATGTGGACAGTTTTTGTGCGACAAGTAATATCTATCTCTTGCTGAATACTGTTAAGATTAAAATATAAAGACTGCGTATCACGGTTTGGTCCACCAAAATGTATCCTATAGTATTATTTTCGAGGTGGCTTTTGAAAGAGTAACCTCCATATGCTATTTGTCTTCCAGAAGAGATCTATCAAAACTATTGGCCAAACTAAAGTTTAGAGAGTCGTGTAGGAATTAATTTAGGGAGCTCATGATACTAATATTACAATTTTTTATACTGGAAACTACTGTACACTGCCGATTCCAAATGGTTTGAGGTCGGGTCAGTCACAACTGCAATACAATGTTATAGTGAACATTTCAGACCTGCTTAGCATAGGTTGAGAAGATACAAGCAACTTTCTTCTCAAGCCGGTTTCTAAATAAGCTTCCTGTAGAAATACATTTTTTTAATTGATGTAAATTGGTTCAAAAGTGAATTGCAGTAGTGTATCATTTGTTTTATATACTTGGTAAATTCATTTAACATTTAACTAGCATCAATGGGTTTGTGCGATAGTACATTGGCGTTCACAATCAGAGTTATGTTTTGTTACATAACTTTACTGTTTGACAATGTTTATTGCTAAATAAGTACGATATTTTAACAATGAAATCATTAGGATTAATATATTTATTATTTTAATGAATAACTAATTCTAAAAATAACTCTGTAAAAAGAGGCTGAGTGTCGTAAAACAAAGATCCATGAATATTAAAAGGTGGAAAAATGTCCTGACACTTTATTTTACCACTCAGTGATCTGCCAGATACACGCATACTACTTACACATGTTATAAAATCTATTTTTGTGTATAAGACTTCCATTATTGTTTCTTCTGTTAATAATATAGTTTATTTCTGATAGCGTTTTTTTACAAATAATACAACATTAGTTATTGTAATGATTAATACAAACCATTATCCAATACATCCTTGAAATGCTCCTTAACTTTGAACTCCCTAAGATCAATTATTTCCATCAAGCATTTTTACAGAAGGAGATTATCTCTTATATTTCTGAAATAAAAATATTTAGTAAAGCCTCTTTCAGTCTCTCATTGGTACTCCCTAACCATCCTCTACATATTACACCAAATTGACGCTTTTGACATAGTCGTGTGTAGGGAATCACCGAGAAAATTAATTAAGTAGAAATAATTCTTCCTATTTGTTCTGGATTCATCAAAGAGTGTGATAGAATGAGGAAGAGATCCACAGAATTGATCCTTGCTGTGTGATGTTATCCGGGACTGTTAAAAGAATATGTGTGGTGAAGTTATATTTATATATATCTGGAAAAAGTGTTAATCATATTTAGTAATAGTGAACTTTTAATTGTAAATTGAACAATTGTGGGTAAACCTAATTACAAAAATGTTTTTATTGTCGTTTGATTAGATGTTCAACAAAACATAGGTTACTATCTCAAACATTTTACTTGACGATTTTTTATTGGCTTACTGTCTAAAATTATTTTCATTCACTGGGAAGAAAAGTGCCATGCTTTACAATCTATAAAAATGAATATAATTACATATCCTTAAAAAATGTCTTTCTCTACAATGTACGAAACAATAGCAGGTTGTCAAATGATCATTACAATCAATTATTAAACTGTTGGTTAATTTTTTTAGTTAGTTATAATTTGTACGTATGGCCAACCGTAATATAAAAATATTTAGTGATAATATACTCAGAATTTGTAAATCTTTAAAATTAATTTTAAAACTACAATCTTAAGAAATTAAGGCATGCAACGGTGGTTGTTTATAGTCAGTTTGTTCTTGTTATTTAATTTATAGGTTTTATTTCCCAAATAATTAACTGAGAATTTATTGTTAATATTTGCAAATTGGAGGGATTACAATCAGTTTGTTCGTGCTGTGTATTTTATAGTTTATTTCAAAAAATGTTAACTAAAATTTGGAGGATGTCTTTAAGTTGTGAGCAAGGATTTCTATATTATGGTCTAGTATTGTTACGGAATGATTTGTTGTACAGTGTTAATTTTTGTAGATTACAACTATGTTTACCCTACTAACTTTTTGTATCCACTGGATATGTTCATTGTATATAATAAAATCTAAAATAAAGACACTAATGGTTAAAAACTCACTTTTAATAATTCTAATGGTTAAATTCACTATTTACATAGTGATTTAAAAGACCATACCCCCGGTACAGCCATGCTCTATTATTGAATTGTCGGGGCTGTTGTCTTCTTTCTTCATAATTATTCGTGTTAGGTGGGAGGAAGGTTAAAGGTCTACATATCTACTACAAGTTATTCTTATCATGGGTTGTAACACACAATGAACCGACTATAACAACCTCGAAAGATCAGAATGTCGTATATGAAGTTGTTACAATTAAAAGTAATAGACGTGTTTTCTCGTTCGATTTTTTTTTATTTGTTTTTTGTTCTAATTTTAATACACTGTAAAATAAACTTCGACTGTGTTACACACTGGGATCAAACTTGGATATCATTACTATTTCCATACGCTGTGAATAGATTAGAATCGACAATGAAACCATTATATACATTAAATCAGATACAGTAATACGCAATTGGATTTACATGTGTGCAACAGTTTTTTTTAAGACATTAGTTATTAAGGTTTAATATGATGATAAATCATTATTGTATTACATAATTTTAAAAAGTATTTATGGAATTATGGTCTGAATTTGTAAGATGTTTTGTATTGTTTCTTTTTTACATTACAATTGATGATAGTTAGTATGTACAACTAAATGAAAGTTTTTGTTTGTGTTCCACAACGGAACTAAAGCACAAAGAAAGGTATAATCTGATTTGGTGATAACCATGTCTCGTTACACCACAACCAATATGAGATTGTCGTCAGCAGGTGACGGGATATTGATTTGAGCCAAACCAACAATCAGCCGCTCTGTGGACAGATACAGTTAACCACAACAGTGTTAGTCACGTGATAATCCCAGGCCATCAGTCCTCTAATGGTGTCTCCTGCTCGTCTGTCTGAAAAGGATATTTATATTTTTTGTGAATTTGAACGTACATGTACTTGAATCATACATCTTTACACTTATATTACTCACTTAAAAATATATAAACTAAAATAAATATGTTTCACAGACACTTAAAATATTCTTTCCGGAAATACTTGAACTTTACAAAAGGTTAATAATATGTAATATTAGAGAAAACTTATTTATTATCGTATAAGATAATGACACCCTCAAAAGCTGCTACTCCTTATTGGTTCTCTGTTCTATATTACGTCACAGTCACGCAGGTGCTGTAAGATTTAACGAACCACAATAATACAGCGTTTTAAATACTTTTATACCATTGGATAACTCAGTACCGAGACAATGGCCAGAAGTATATATTTACCATATAACCATGAGCCAACTTGAAGATTACTTATGTCCATTTTTAACAGTATTTTGAGCTTTAGTAGTAGATATTTACTAGTACGCAGTAGGCCTATGTTACTATTTTGATACACATACTTCCAGATACCATTAATAACAGAGTGCGACTTTTCTTTGACATAAATCAGTTATTCTATACCCCAATTATATCATCCGATGGAATTTACGTATAAAAGTAACATCGCAGACTTCAACTTTATTTCAGGATAATTACTCGTCTTTTACACCTAATGCAACACTGTCTTTCATTAGTTGTACACATAATAAGGATGTAAATCGAAAACAAATAAAAGAAAGTCGAAACAAACTCCTCGTCCAACGTACCTAAGACACAAACCAAGACTCAACCATTAAGCAAGAAGATTAAAAATAGAATAAAATAAAAAAAAGAAGAATAAAAATTTCCAATTAATTGGAAACATAACTTAAATCGACCAAGATTTTTTCACAGAACACCATATTACAGTATACAGTGAGTGAAATGTGTTATTATTATTTGTTTATTATTAACCAATAGCAAAATATAGTCTAATAAGCTGTCAAACAGTACTATTCATCAAATAGATATAATCTAAATCCAAGAGCACTGTGTACGAAGTTTGTACCGAATTTGTTACAAAAACAGTAATGGGCTAGATTGCTTAGTTTTTGGAAGCTAATCACCGTTATGTTGTTTAGTAAAATATATTATCTCGATTAATAACTTACTGATTTTGTTTATAATAAACAATAGGTGAAACAAGCAGGTTACACTATTTTTTCGATTATTCTACGTTAATATTTATTAGTTTTAGTAATTTAAAATATATATAATTAAGATTAATACCAGGATCGTTCGTGTTTTGTTGCAATTTCACACTCGCTTATGCGTTGCACAATGCTATGGTATGAGTTCTTTTATTTTAACCTAGATTGTACTTTTTGTTAGGATAGTTGACCGCCTGAGGAAGAGATTATATTTCAGATCCCGAAACGTAGTGTTACTGATTTCTGATATAACTAAATGGTAGGAAACATCCAGAAGTATTATGTTTCTTTTAAAATACCAGATGTATTATTAATAATAACCTTTCTTTATTCCTCTAATTTTTTACATATATACATGCAAATGTATAATTTCATATCAACCCGAAATACTAATATATACATAAAAATAAAACCTTACATAATAACCCAAAGAAGTACATTCACTGATAAATTTCATACAATAAATACAATATAGATGAATCTTCCAAGTATAGCCTAATTGTAGGACAAAATCTAAACATATTTAAATGGTTATTAAGATACAATGTTACACAGATAATAAAGTAATAAGGACATTGATGAATTAATCTGTGAATATAGATTGCAGTGACCCCCTCCCCGCGATAACAGAGCACACAGCTGATAGATAAGCTACGGCGGGGCAGGGAGGGGAGACCGCCTACCTAGATTAAATTGAGGAACAACAATGAAAACTATGTCGCGTCGTTAAAAAGTCAGTGTGTGCTTGTTCTTCCGCTGATGCGTGTGCGTGTGTATTTGTGTGTTAGAGTGTTTATACTTGTACTGTGTTTATTTTGATCTATATGACATGTAGTTGGTGAGAGTCAATACAATTTTGTGCAATTGGAATACTATATCAAGGTATGCTACTATCTAAAACTTAACCTAGAAACTAACTTACTCGAATTATCTAGGATACAATAACACAGGTTTACACTTCGCCATTTTACACATAATAGAACAGAAACAGAAACGTGCTCTACTTGTTCTATGCTCATAATCAAATCCTAAACATATTTACTAAACACGTGTATACTATTAACATTCCATAACTTAAGAGGTATCATATTATAAAACAGGTCCTTATTACTAACTTTACATACACTTATTTACATATTTTCTTAAGACGTGATTTGACCTATTACTTTCTACTTTGATCTAAATTCGCGTCTGTTTTGTTTTCGGCAAACGAACACAGTGCATAAAAGTGGCATTCTGCCGATTCACAATTATTATATACTTGTACTTGATTGGACATTAAATTGACCTACAATCGCTTAGAAGAGTTTTAATATTTATATTAGATTATATACACTATAATTATACCAACTTACAATTTAACGTTGTATGAATGTAATACATACCATGAAAATGTGAAGAAACTATAAACGTGCATAAAGATAAGCGAAGGTATACAGTGGAATGAGTTTCATCACTTATGCCGTTTCCTATTGGGTATTAACTATAACCATATCAATCTAAGAAGGAATTTAATGGAACCATCGACATTAAATTTTAATAAATTTCACTCAATAGATATAATTTATGATCAGTTTTTTTTTGCAATTATAACAATTATTACCCTAATATTGTTGTCTGTAACCGCTGTACAAGCATGTACATATATATATATATATATATATATATATATATATATAATATACTGAAAGTTTACTACTTCACAAAGGAAACACTATAGGGTTCATTTCAAGAGAGCATGTAAAAAGGAAAGGGAAGAACATATTTGAACAAAACATGAATTGTTTTTAAAATTATTGAATCCATCTTAATATAATTTATCTCACAGATATTTTAATTAAATTTAATAATTCAACTTATACTCAATTATGTATGTAGATTGACAGTACAGGACACAATAAAATAAAAAAATAGAGTGTAAATCAGCAAGTACAGTATGGTAATTTACTATATCCTAATATGTGTATGTAACTAAAGGGGGAATTATACATACACCTATGGCATAATTATAAATCAATTTACAATTTTCGTCAAAAAAGTTTAAAACTTTCTGAATTTCATTACAATGTCATAAAAATTTATAGTGTTATATAAATCATTGATTTACTTTATTTGTTTGTATGTGAGGAATAGTTAGCTAAAAAGATGGTCATTGAATAAAAATCGAAGAAACATAACATTACCAAATATGTGCGATTTCAGTGTAATATAAATATTATATGAATTAATATTATGATTATTATATGGTCAAAATATATTGTTACAATTCCAAGAAGTAAATCTACAATATGATAGTGCTATTTTTACTGAATCAGCTACTTTTAGTTTGTTTTCAGTACAAATCAACAAAGGTTCTTGGAACAAAATTATAAGCAATATATTCTTTATTTGATTCAATCAAACACGCTAAAATTCTCACTATACGATTAATTAATGTACACAACATCACAGTCGGCAGTTACAATCAATTTAAGTGTCTGGCATAGGACGTATACATGGAGCGTTGGCAATTAAAGTTGATTGATTGCTTGAATTTTAAAACATCCACTGCTTGAATTTTAAAAACACCCACTTGTACAATAAGAAATAGCTTTAGACTAATAATACTAACAATTTCTGAAATTGTACATAACTAAATGATAAATTTATCCAGTTAAATTATCATATTATCATAAATATCATATTACGTTAGATGATTTATTACACAAACGTTTATACATATATCAAGTTGTTTGTTCCTGAAATTCATTGCCATTGTACAATTATTGTATTTACAACACGAATCATATTTTCTGTACTGAATAAATTATTCACTATATTTGGATTCTTATGTATGAACGTCAAGCTGTATATGAGTATATTGCTAAACAATATTTGTACTTAATATAATTACAAAAAAAAACACTACTCAGCCGGTTGATAGAGTATTCAGTTAAAAGGATAACAGTATATAAAATTAATGCACAATAAATAACAATGTTACTCCCGAAATAAAAACAAAACAAACGGTTGAATTGATTTAAGTTAAAAACTAAAAAATATTATATGATGTGTGTGTGACCCCTAGCATATTAACCGTTACATACACTGAAGGTAAGTTATCGGGCTTCATTCGGTTGAAAGATGTAGAGTTATCCTAAATTCAAATCAAATATGTAATTTCATTAGTTTTACATTTATTTAAATTCAAATTGTATTATTTTATAACATGACAGGAATATAATAATGAATTGTAGTAATCTATCATCACAATGTATGGTAATTGTTTTACTTATGCATAGTGTGTAATGTTGAAACAATTATCATTCTCACAGAGTTTATCGTGGTATAGACAATTGGTCAGTAATTAGGTTTTACCGGAGCAGAAAAGGAATCCCAATTTTCATATGAGATCCAAAATCAGAATAATTTAATCTCAAAATGAAACACAAAGGTTTTCTGTGCAAGTCTAAATATCAGAATAACTTCTTGAAAATAAACGCAATTGAACAGAATGTGTACAGTGGAGCATACCACCTAAATATGTACCATGATACACGCTTGTAACAATCTTTTCAAATAGTTTTTAAATAATTACCTCTGCCTCTAAGCAGATCGCCTCTAATAAAGATTCTTCAAATAAACATTTTGAAATCAAAAAATAAGGAAGTCATGGTAGATCGGTAATGGTCTTTACAGGTGCATTAGGTTTTATTACCTAGATGATACATAAATATATTTTTGGAAGAGTAAATACTCTATTGAAAATTGATATTCTAGAAAATCCTCAAAGTACGAGTATTTCACCGTGTGTAAAATTTACCTTTCAGTTTCTATAGAATAAATGTGGTCGACATACCATGTGAGTACCTACATGTGAGTTAAAATTATACCCAAGTCAATATAAAACTTTATATATATATATATATATATATATATATATATATATATATGTATATATATATATATATATAACTGTACAAAACTTGGAGTGAATCATAAAATGGTCGGATAATGATATACTATGTACATTAAAACATCATTACTGAAACTATGTATTTAAATGAAACGTAACTTACTTTCGAAACGGTTATAATCAAAAATAATTTAACCACCAAAAAAAACTTATTGACAGGAAATACGAATTACACTTATTACCCATAATGGATGTATACATACTATCTGGTGCTTAATTGCTATAGATATACCATTTTCTCTGTTACTTTACGTAGGCTAATTCAAGTTATATAATCGGTAAACTACTTGGCTTAGATAATCATAATAGCGTGTAGACTGCTCTTCATCCTTTAGTAATGATTAGGTCAGCTCGAGTATTGAGATGATTGAGAATGGACGGACAATACTGACAAGAAACATCTGGCATACTGACCACAACTGGTAGAGCGTTTTAAAACGATTTTCCATAAACCGGCTCTTTCTTAATTTATGCAAAGTTTTAACTGGGCCTAATGATTGAGCACCTTTATTGTATCTATCTATGGATAGACCTGAAGATCACCGACGTGAATTTAAATTAATAAAAAAGTATCACTTGTTTCATCAGGTTCACGTCAGCTTTTATGCTGTGGTATATTATTGGGGGGTGGCTCATACTGTAATAAAAACAGACTTAAAACGTGTTGACGTATGACTGTTTTCTATGCTTTAATTATGAGATGTATAGTGTAATGTTAAATATTATTTCTCTCATATTATATGGTAATTAATTGTAATGTTTCATACCATTTATACCATTTCTACGACAGGTTTTATGGATGTCATGGATTAGATATTGAATACAGCTAGTTTATTGTGCAGTTTTGGAAGTGTGGGGTAGAATATTACAAATGCAGATTTATCAGAATTTCCCCATCAGTTACACGTGGCACAGCAATAATCCACTCAAAGTTGAAGTTTACAGAATACCAGTAAGTCTATTATTACCATAATATTTATTAAATAATATTCATTCGTCCATAATAATATTTTCATGTTGATTTGTAGTTTAATTATTATTGTGACTTACATCTTATACAAAAGGCACACCCACACATGTAAAATAGGCATGTTTTATCGATAAAAGTTACCATATCACTTTGATCAGGCAATAGGAAGTTAGTTTCCATTTCTGATAATGAATTTCCTGCTGTTGAATAGAAGTATATTCAGTTAAGAGCTTATCTTCCTCGTTTTTATACTTCTCTTAAGAATTGTAGTTGAATAAATAATCCAAAAATAATGGTACATAACAGTGTCATTAAGTAATTCTTGCTGTACACATTACTAATAAAACAACATAATAATTGTTATCATGATTTATTCTCAAGTTAACAACTAAGTCATAATCTTATTAAATTTAGGTTTATGTAGTGTATACTTGTTACATCTGTGTATAAACCACTTTGATGAGGCCTATCGAAATATTTTGATGTCTTCTCAATCATATTTTCGTAATTTTTTCCAAGTTATTGTTTTTTAAAACATGTGTAAATATACAAACTGTTGGAGAACATATGTTTCACGTAAGTAGTTATCATGTATTGCCAGTAATATTCTGAAGGTGTCGTAAGTTATTACCACCTGCAAATGACGTATAGATTGTACTTTCCGTATTATTTGTTGCATCGAAAATGTGGTGTAAAAATATACTTTTTAACCACTCAGAGGTAGTTGCACAGCATCTTAGACATATAATATGTAGGTTTAATATCTCTTAACAAAATTCATCAATTCTGACAGATATTTTACCATTCTGAAAGAATGCAAATGAACAAATAAACTATGAACTGATGGTAAATACTCCTTCATGAGGGTAATTGTATTTAATGTTTTCTAGTATATTGGACAAACCATGGTGTGAACCTACGGTTCTAAACTAATGACTAAATATAATGTATGTGAAAATGTATTAGTTACAATTAAGTCCAACTATGGTTAGTTTATAAAATATAAATTGTTAGAATGTATTTTAATTAAAATTTACAAAGTAACAATACAATAAGCATGTGGTGTTGTCGATCATTGTTCTAGTTTTAAACATAATATAACAACTAGATTTTAAATGTACTAGTAACTAAATAGGTCCAGACTTTTAGAGGTTAAAAGTTCAAAGACAGTTACAATAGTTTTAAATAAATTTTAAAATCACAATAATGTTCAGAGAAGTAGTTAAAACCACGGAGTTCCTAGGAAAAGGTTTTTACTTTTGTGTTCAAGTTGTTGTGTTAAATATTTGTAACACAATTGTTTTATTTCTATGTGTTATAAAATAGACCTTTTCTAGGCACTAAATAAAAATTAAAAATTTAATATATGATAATGGAACAAAAGTTTAAGTATTTAGTTTAACACTATAGTCTTCTTTCTATGTAATAAAGGTGATGCTCATAGTAGACAATGACATCCTTACGTTTACGTCAAATCTGAGTAGTGCTTCGCAAAATAAAATTCTGCTATGTTCAGAATCAAAAATTAACAAAACACCAGGAGCAAAAATCATTCATGCGTTCATTGAACGCATTACAAAAATGGAGGGTTTTGATATATTTGTTAAGTCTAAAATAGTGTTCCAACCCATTAAAGTTGACTTTAGTTCTATGGTAAATTATGAAGTAGAAGGTAGTTTATACAGATTCCCAAATGTATGCAGCCTAACAATTTTTTTAGCTCGTGCCTTTTCTAAAATGTCCGTTCCATATCATTGAGGTTTATTAAAAGTGGTGCCTTTAACGTTGATATTGGACTATACTAACCTGTTAGCATAGTGACATCAAAGTTTTGTAACTTATTTTGATTTAGTTTAGCACATAAACACATATACTCCCATGACTGTCAGATCAAGTATAACCATCGTCAACGTCACAATTTTTCCAGACGTCTCGGATTCTGTTCTTGATGCTATCTCTGAATTATAGCCGGAGATTTTAATACTTATTTCGTACCCTCTTCAGTAAAATATAAAACAGATTTAAAACACGAAAAACCGTACTTTTTAACAGATTTTCCTTAAAAGACTCGTTTTTTTGACACTTTAAAATACGTGGCGATAGGGTTCACTCTATTCAATAACTGTTAACATTTCTACTTGGAATCACTATCCCATATAAAATATTTAGAGATCGAACTCAAAGAACAAGTAGTAACTGGATTAATCCTGATATTCTCTACTTCAAAGAAGGGATTTAATACTACTATTCTATTTATTGAAAATCTGAAAACTAAGAGTTAAAATCTTTCTTTTAATGTAAATAAACAATAGCAAAGATATCAAATCCACCAAGCCATGGGATGTCGAGAGAAAATTAAGAAACTCACAGATATGTTTGATAAGTGAGAGTTCATAAAGAGCGTTACAGCACAAAAGCTTCCTCAAAACTCAATATTCAAGGTAAAATAAGCAAAAATTCCATTTCAAGTAGCAAGTGAATTTTCTCAAATGAGGCTTGTACAAACACATCCTTAAGATTTGAACAGCCTCATCGAAAATGAATTAAACAGACCGTTGTCTTATATGATTCCGTCTCCTGTGGGTAAGGCAGAGGTGGCCTTCGTCGTGAAAACTCTCAAGCCGAATAAGTCCAAAGACGTCAACGGAATTATTATTTAGCTGATAAATCACTGCTTCAGGCACAACTTGACACTTACTAAATTGATCAATCTCTCCTTCGAACAAATTGTTTTACTGTATGTTTTAAAGACAGCAAAGGTATTTGCGATTTTCAAAAAAGCTCAATCGCTTTTGACGAGTAACATTCGTCCTGTTTCCATTCTTCTAGTCCTGGGCAAAGTTGTGGAAATGTATTTATTCGAAATATTGAGGGTTCATTTTATTGTTTCCAAATTATTATGTCGGATTCAGGAAAAACATCACTATTGATGCTTTTACAAAACTCATATATTGTGTTTTTGATAATATGGAAAGGTGATAACGATTGCGCAGCATATTCTTGATCTTTTAATGGACTGTTGTCACGAGTATCATGCGACATAATTACATCAGTTATAGATTATTAGTTTTCGATATTTTCCGCTTGAATTAATTTCGTCACAGTTTATTGGAAAAGAGCAGGCTGTGCAGATTGCGAACCCCCTGACAAATAAAGTTAAAAAGCCATATGGTGTTCCACATGGTTCCATTTTGGGGCCAATTATTTTTCTTATTTATGTCAACATGTAGACATTATAAATTCTAAATTTATTGTGATATGATTCAATATGCAATATGTGATTGACTCTCTGTAGGAAATAATAAATGAAACAAAATCTAGAGCTGCTGAATTGAAATAATGCTTTAGAACTCCTCAAATATTAATTTAAAACAAATTGTGATAAAAGACGAACGTCATCAACTTTTATCTCTGTCCACAAGAACACGATTACGGATCAAATGTGATTACGAACTAAGCTATCTTAGAAGAAGCCCAGTTCTGGTTTCTGGGGATGCGTCTTGATCAGGTGCTGACTTGGATCACGTAGCGATCACGTAGACAGCGTTAGCTCCGAGTATCCCTCAGACATACGTAATGTATCAAAATTCTGCTTGATAATTGTACCGTGAACAGCCTTCTTTGGCCTTTTACCTCTACATTTGGTTTATGATATGAGACCATGGGGCACCTGTTCTAAATTTAAAATTGATATTATTAAATATAGTAATTTTTGCCAACTAATAAACAACTATTGAAACATTATATCAATGAAAAGTATCACATAGAAATATTAACTGAAAATATCGTTTTAAGACCTGAATAAAAACACCTTACCAATGCATAAATAGTAATATACGATTCTCGTAATTTAAAATTGTATATAATATATTTCAAACTTTTTTTTAGTTTAATGACATTTCCCATATAATGGCTAAATGAAAAGTTGTATATATTGCCAAACCCTCTCGCTAGGGTGATGTATCACACAAACAGATAGACAGACACCCTTCCTTTCAGCCCACATCTTGGTGTCAGCGGTGAAGTAGATGAATGACCAGTAATACAGCAAACCAAGTGAATTTAAACACTACCATGCTTTGTGAAGGGTGTTGTGTAGTAAATTAAGTTTTCAGTTATAGAAAATTCCTGACATCCACTAGAATGCTGTCAACCTAGTTCATTAAGCTTTACAGATTGACACAGGCTCTCAGATTCAAACTGTAATGTGAATTATAATGATCTTACAGAATTAATCTTAATTCAGGTTTGCTGAGTATTAATACTTGTAAACGGCGTAAGAATGATTAAACTTTTTGTCATAAATGTTTAAATTTAAATTGGTTTTAAAATTAGAAAATGTAGGTTATTTAAAGGGTAACAATTAATACTTAATTTATTGTGTCCTAGTATTTGTCTATAAATGTTTTATTTTAGTCTAAGGTAGTTATGTATGTATATATATATATATATATATATATATATATATATAACGTTAATTTAAATTACACAGAATAATACAATACCATTTAAATTATTCTATTACTATAACAGATACTTCTTTGAGTACGTCTAAATTATATTAGTTTAAAGTAATGCCTAAAATTAGTTTCATAAGGAATATGTTTCAATAAGTGTTTAGATTTGCAGTATTTAAGTTTTCACTTTCTATAAAAAAATGAATGTTTAATTATATTAAAATGATGATATATAAACAAAAAAAATATTATTATTAACGAGCGTGGTTAATTTTTAAAACTAGTAATGAGAAGAAGTGTTATAAAGTGAAAATTTTCGTGGAATTAGGCCATTTGCAATTACATTTCTATTATAATGATAATATTTATTCTAATGATATTTATAGATTTTTGTTCTATCTTTTTTGTAACCCTTGATATTTTAGTGCTTTTGCTAAATAAGAATAATTTTTTTTTAGATTAAACCGATTTCAGATAGAGTAAACCATATAAGTGTGTAGCTAGGGGGTTTTAAAAGCCTTCTTGAATCAAAACTACTTTCGTGATATAACAATTAACAATTAAAATATAATGTTTATCCCGCTGAAACTTAAATTTTAAAAACGCAGCATCATTTTACATTTGCAGTATATGAATAACTCCAATGTAGAATTATTTCGTTAATAGGCATAGCCCTTCTCAGTATTCAACGATCAACAGAATCACACTGTATTATTTATAATAAAGTCGGTACCTAGGTGAATGGTACTTGCCTTGTATAGATTTGTATGTGTAAATTTTATTTAAAAGTCTTAAATGAAACATTGTAGCATATTTTGAATACTAGCGGATACCTAGTCTAATAGCTTACGAACTATATTTCATTATTTATTAGATACCCAATGATTTATTTAAATTTAAATCAAGGTGGCTACATAAACGTTTTAACTACGAAGCAGCCAATAACTAGCTTTTTAAAACAACCGCAGTCATGGTTATACTATAACATTTTATATTTTGAATCATAAACTTACCAAAGCAGCTTAGTGAGAGCAAGAGAAAGTCAATATCTATTTCCATGATTGGCAGCCTCAGTAAGCCCCGGCGGTATAGGCACAGCAGTCGTCTACAATTCTGCCTGTGATTATGTAGCTTTGTACTTTTAGTTGCTTACTTAAATTCAAAGTGTTGGGCTACAATTGTATTATTATTATTATTTATTAACGCTATTATGTGAATAATATCCCTGTGTCCTTTATATCTGCTGTACCTAGATGCGGATATTTTAGTTATTATAGTTAAATGTAGATACATTTTCCTATCTCAATTGTTCCAACCAAAACACTAAAGATATATTATAGTAACTTTATATCTCCTTAAAATGGAAAGATAAAACTAACCTCTTTCCGGTAAGAAAATAAAATACATGGATTTTTAATTCGAAAAGAATTACTTAAAACGATTAGCTCGTTACTTTCAAGTTTAAATATAAATATAAATCATATTTAAATATAATTATGTATGTTTCATGTCCCGACTGTTACCTTTGATCCATTATAAGCTATCAATAATTATTCTCCGTGATCTCTGAAACAATAGCTTTGCCTATTGAGTCATTTTAGCACTAAATTAATTTGGAATATATATATATATATATATATATATATATATATATATATATAGATAAGGAACAATTTACTATACGTAATGAAGGTAATTATTAAAACTTACCATATCCCACTTGTTTCTAATAAGCTAAAATTCTAAAATGGTCATAAAAAAACTCTAAATCCGTGGAGTTTTATTTGGCTTTATGTAGGTAGATAATCTCCGTTATAAGGACCATTACCGGTGAATTGAAATTCGCTGCAATAATTAATTTAGTTTACACATAACTTAAGAATTTATCCTTTCACTTTAAGTTTTTAAATGATAATATTAATACAGAAAAACTTTTAAGATTCTAAACATTTTAGATTTCATGAAGTAGAGTACAATATTGAAAACCGTAAGACACAGTTATTGTTAAAATCCTCTCCCATTGCGATAAAATATACAGTATGTCAAACTCCAGTCAGATATCTTGAACTGAAACACATACAAGAGCTTTGCACTGAAACCAAGAATGTTGTATGATGTGTACCGTATCTTTATTTCTATAAATGTGTTACAAACCCGTAATGTTTGGCTATAAATATATTTCTGATGTTCTTATATCTAAATTCTTTGTGTAACTATAGCTTAATTGGCACGCATATAATCTCTTTTTATGAAACTTTTGGATACGGATCTTACTATCCGCCTTCGAGGAAAGACCTCATGCGGGTTTTACGTAAGTAAAATTGATATGTTTTGTATTATAGATTAACCCTGACATGCGAGACTGCTATTTTAATTTATAGAAGCTATTCAGATTTGTAAATAGTAATGAACTTACCGGAAATGACTCATTATGTGCCAGATTTCAAAGCATTACACCTGTGGTCATTACCTGCTAACGAGACCACGTTTTACAGTCAAAAGTGAAAGTTGTCTCGATTAACGTCTTATTTATTCCCTGTTTTGTTTTAGCGTGTTCTCTCCTTTTCTGCCTGAATAGTTTTCTATCACAATTCCTTTATAACTAACTTCTCTTTTTCTTTTGCATCGAGCACGATTCGTTTACAATGCATAGCTTGGAGCTTTGTTGAATGAAGGTTATGTCAGGCTTAGTCTATACCGAATTTGCTGTTTATTAGTCAACTTCCTTATGTAAGGGAAGTGTTTTAAAATAATTTAATTTCGAAGGAAATGTCCTATACACATTGTTACCACTAAGCCTCCACCGTGAAACAATTTATATTTAAATTTAATCTGTTTTTACAGGAAGATGGGAAGTTTTTGTTTTTATTTAAGACCTAGAACTGGTGGCCATAAGTTTGTATGGTATAATTAAAATTGCATGTATACTTTAAAATTTCAAGTACCTATTAGTACGACCTCAGATATCTCCTCCCTATGTGTTCCGTTTATTTTATAAACACAAATTCTATTATAAAGTAGGAGTGGGACACACCTAGTGTTGTGTATCGGGCTTTGGTGAGGTTGCATTTCATTGCCGAGGAATTATTTATATATAATTCATCTGAATTATTCAGTTCTCAGACTAATTTGAAGCGTGCATTTCCAAAACGTTCTGTGTGCCAAGACACATGGTGTGCTTTTCATCGTATAAATAAATTGTGAGTACCATCTTTCCTACTGCCCAAAATATTTCAAAAGGACACAAATATTCCTACTGAATGAAAGTGGAACTAAAATTGTTGCACAGTTCAAAACTTTGAAAGTGCAAGGGTATAACTGTCAGCAGCTAGTCTCTATGGTTGATTACTTACTACAAAGCATGAGAGCATTGTGGGTGCTTTTATTAGCTATAAAGTTATTTTTAAATGATTATAACTAAAGTCCTATTAGATTCTCTTGATTGTATTATGGAGGTCTTATACAATATTGAACCATGTGAAAAAAGTGGAAGAAGGATGTATAGTGATCATTTTTTAGTTATACATCCAAATCGCCTAGCGGAAAACCTATATCACGACAATGATGTCATTTTAGAACTAATTAAAGTTTTCCTTTTATAAACTTAGCGTTGGCATTTGTTGGACGTTTGGTTTATTGGACATTAGAATTTAAGCAGGAGAAGAAACTTTCCAAGTTTCAACGAAAACACTTATTTTAATTAGGCAGAAAAAGTCTGCATAATATGTAAAATTATTAGAGGAACAAGTAGATAGTTGGACACCGACAGTTAAATTCAACATATATTCCAATCATGGAATGCGCGCAGTTCATTAAAAAGTAAAACACAAAGGTTTATAGCAATGTTATATGACTATATGCCTATATGCACTGTACCTTTCTGACAAACCAAAAAACAGCTTTCTAACGTAACAGACACTGACGAGATAGGAAAATTAGTCTGGTTTACTAGATAGAAACAGAGAAAGTTGCAATAAAATATGATTTACTAAACATCGTGGATAAGATGTGAAAGAATACTAAAGAAACGTGCTTATTTATTATAGTATGATACCATAAAATATATTGTTATTTAAACCTGTTTATTTTAAATTAATTTTTATTTTAGGACCCAACCTGTGAATATTCCTTAAAGCTTACACAAAGAGGACTTTAATATTGATTTTTACAGTATTGTTTAGTACTTGACATAACTGTGACAATGAACATAATATTTTTCACTTTCTTAATTGCAATGGAACGAGATTGGGCTTTCACTAAGTGTTTAATACAAGACGCTGTATGAAGAATATTTAATACGCGGCGTATTGCCAAGTTCATGAAGGTTTCCGTCTCCCCTATCCATTGTAGTCTACTAGCTATCACTACCTACACTCTTCCACATCTCAAAACACTTATTCAACCTCAATATCTCCTGGTCCAACTCCCAATATCTATGTAAGATACAAGACGTATTCACCTAGTAACATGAACATTAGTAATATAACATGCATTGTTTTACATGTTGCCTAATAGACATATTAGCATTTAAACCAAGTGTTGATCATTGCCGCTGTTAACATATTACATTGGATTTTTAAATGGTGTTAAATTAGAAAGAGTTACAAGTATGCACTTTTTACTGTAACTTACATTAACGTTTATTCCTTAATACGGTTATCGAGTATAATTCTATAAAAAATTACAGAATTGACACAATGACAATGAGAATACCTCTTCACCTAGATTACTTCACCTATTACTATGCTGTGTAGTTTATGCATCTCTGATGATGAAACATTGTTAATCGTTTATTTTGAACTTCTTAGTTGCCAAATTTTATATCTCTTCAGACTAATATGACTCCAGATTTTAGGAGTCAACTCTGCGACAGACTCGGATTCCAGGCGTTGCGCTAAGAAAAAGGTTACACAGAGCTGAACTCTATATTCACAACCATAATCACAACCTTTCCCACCATAGCTAAGTTATGTGTCAAACAATTTATTAGTAGGATATTTATTTATTGAAAGCTCATTACAGCAATGCAAAAATATCTCTAACTAACATTGTCTTAGTATTATATAGTTGTAGTGTGATTCGTAAGCCTTAGAATGCACTTATTAAAATATTGGTGTTATTTGGCACTATAGATAAATAATAATTGAAGTAGCTGCTAAAATGTAAAATGAGAAATGACTGGCTTAAATTGTAAGATAACTAATTTGAGTTATTAGTTAACACATCTTAGTTGTTAACATTTTAAGAACAAAAAATGTGTTGTGTATGTGTTGGTGTGTATAAGTGTAGAAGACAGTTAAATCAAATAACAGTGCGATGGCATGTAATGGCTTTGTGGTGTACTGGTAATAGTATTTTATTATCATAAAACTAGGTTCATATTAACCATGCTGTCTCTCGTTACTTAAGCTTTTAATATAATTCTGCAGAGTAATTAATTTACTAAGAGGTAGAAACGAGAGGTTTAGTTATTTTTTTTAATAATAAGAAGAACAATTTTAAAATTGAACAATGCATTGGAGAGAATCTACAAAATGTCTTGAAGTCTGTCGCAAAGGTCTGTGCTGACAAACAAGAAAACAAATGACGGTCAGAACATTGCTGGATACGGAAATAAATTTAATTTATGGTTTGCATTTAGAAGATACAATTATTTGTGTCACTTATGTTGACAGGTTCCATTTATAATTTAAAAATGAAGAGGTGATTAAAGATTCGGACGATACAACTCTCTGTATCAAATACAAAACGATAAATTATAACGATAAACGAGAACAAAGCTTGTGCTGAGCTGAACGCATACATCAAGCAAATCTCAAAGATGAATTTGAAAGCAATCTGTATAAAATAAAACGTGATAATTTTTGCTAACGTAAGTGAGAAGACACATACTGACCTACTGTGATTGTAGATGAAGCTATCTGGGAAGAAGCTGAGTCAAGCAAGATTCTAGGCTAATAATAATAACAATCTCTTTATTGCATTCTTTTAACAATTTTTACATCGTATCGTAATCGTCAATAGTTTAAGTCAATTTACACGATTTCATCTACACATTCACGCAACCTCACACTCACAAGTCATACAATCATTCAAGACACAATCGCATTAACCTCAGATCCAGCACTCTCAAATATTCCAGCGGCTTATCATGAATTCATCAACAGAGTACAAAGCTTTGGACACCAAAAGGAGTTTGTGACGCGTTTTAAATTGATTTTGATTATTGGAAATTTTTATTTCTTCAGGGTGCGTGTTGATTGATCTGACACCAACTTCTTGCGGTAGATGTTGCGCTAATGTCAATCTGCGTTGATGAGTTCGAAAGTTGTCCCTGCCTCTAGTTTCATATTGATGAACGTTCCTGCCACGAATCAAGGTGCACCTTGATCTGCAGTACGTAATCACCTCAAAAATATAGAGACAGGGCAAAGTCAGCAATCTAAACTCCCTGAAAGATTCCCTACACTACTCTGTAATTAAAATTTTCAATGATTCTGACAGCTTTTTTCTAGAGTGTAAAGATCCGCTCCATTTTGTTTTTCGCACAACCTCCCCAAAGTCTTATTCCATACGTAAAATGAGGATGGATTAGGCCATAGTAGGCCATTCTTAAAACTTCTGGGGAAAAAATTTTTGCTAGATTGCGCAGAGCATAAATACCTGAGGTAACTCTAGCACAGACCCTGTCAACATGATCGCTCCAGGTCAGTCCTTCGTCCAGAATCATTCGCAAAAACTTTGTGGAATTATTTTCTTCGAGAAGGTTTTCATCCATAAATACGGCCGGACGCACCACTCGATCATGATGACGAAGGCCGAAATTTACTACAATTGTTTTGACTGATTTGTTTTCAGATTCATTTCAGTGAAATTCGGAATGCATG
Organism: Homalodisca vitripennis; assembly: GCF_021130785.1. NCBI lineage: Eukaryota > Metazoa > Arthropoda > Insecta > Hemiptera > Cicadellidae > Homalodisca > Homalodisca vitripennis. Next base: position 46,496,415 of record NC_060215.1, read on the forward strand.
TGTTCAATTCCATGAAAGAGGTGATTTCCATTTCTTGTATTGATTTGGTCATGATTGGACACCTTGGTCATGGGTTAACGTTGTGTTCTAAAATAATACAGCTCGTAAGATATATGCGTGTATGCATGTGTGCGTCTGTGTGTGCGCGCGCGCGCGCGCGCGTGTGTGTGTGTGTGTGTTCAAGTTCAAAAATGTTTTATTCAAAAAAATACGTAGTTTACAATATTTCACACGTCCCATGCGCAGCAGCGCGAGAGGGATACAATATATTTTTATTCTATACAAATCAAATCTCATTTTCGGCCAGTCCATTTTGGTTGTACTTGCAGACTTAATATTTACACATACTACAATTAATATACACAATATACCCACTAAGCTATACTACACTACTACATATATATATATATATATATATATATATATATATATACACTCTAACTCCACTACACTAATATACCAAGTCTAACAGTGCCAAGGTTTGCAAAAAAAAACCACTAAATATTTCTAACATTGCAAAGCTGATATGTATCACACAATACCTTACCCCATAAGCCCTTTCATCAATTTAACATTATTAAACTATAAATAGTGCATAACAACAAGCAATAAATAAACAACAAGCAACAATAAATAAACTATGTATCTATTACTTAATAACAATAAATTATAATTTCTATACTTAATAACGATCAACAAATCTTCCATTACTTAACAATAACGAAGGAAAACTATAACAATAGATAATCTATGAATATCCAGTAACGAGTAACAACAATGAGATTCATCAAGAGCCATCTGTAATAGATTGACGAGCTTTCATTTTATCTTCGGTTTAGATTTAAAATAAACTGTATTTCCAAAAGAATCTAAAAAAAGTATTAAGTAATTTTTGGCCCAACGTAGTAAAACTGGTGCCTGCTCCTTGAGCTGTTCCGTAGTTCAATTGTAACACACCACTTAATACTCCATTTATTTTGACAACTTGCTTTCTTTCCTTAGAAAAGGATTCTAACCATAATAGAGCAGTACCACCAATCCCACAACTGTTGAATTTATTTATTAATATATTTACATCCAAAACGTCGAATGCCTTACGAAAATCGAGATATAAAGCAATAGTGCACATGTTTCTATCAACAGAGTCAGTTATGCAACTTACATGCCTCTCTATGGCCAGATCCGTCCCTCTTCCAGGCAAGAAATCGTATTGTTTGTGTGAAAGAATAAGAAAATATACACTTAGACTTAGTAGAATTTATCAAAAGTCGGTTTGTTGACAGCCATTGAGAGATCTTATCCAAATCTTTTCTAATCTTAAGCTGTAGTGATTGCTTATTGTAGGCAGAGCACACTAGGGCGGTGTCATCAGCATAAGCAAACACAGTTGAATACGTATCTAATTCTAACAAGTCATTGATGTACACAAGGAACATAAGAGGTCCCAGGACTCCGCCATGAGCTGTGCCAAAGTACAATTCCAATGGATCACTAATAACATTATTAATTTTAACAACTTGCTTTCTTCCTATACAAAAAGGTTTTAACTGTGAAAGAGCCAGTCCACCAAAACCAAATTTCCCAATCTTATTCAGCAACAAATTAATATTCAATACATCGAATGCTTTTTGAAAGTCTAGATAAACAGCCCCTGTATAATTTATATTTATCTGATGCATTCACAAGAGAACTCACATGTTTATCAACTGCTAGGTCTATCCCTCTACCAGGAATAAATCCATACTGATTACCAGAAAAGAGTGATCTTTGAGAAAAGAAATCAAGTATTTTATTTTTAATTATTGTCTAAAATATCTTTGCTGTTACACTAATAACAGAAATTGGACGGTAAGAAGATACTTCCGATTTATCACCAGACTTAAAAATAGGGCTACAGTGGCCAAAATTGAATTCATACTGATCCTTGTTCTAAAGATTTGTTGAACATACTACACACACAAAAGAGGGGCAAATACGTCAAGATATTTTTTACAGTAAGTATGTTAATACCATCCACTTCCGTATTACGTTTGTCTTTTATTGACATGACTGAATTAACCACATGTAAGTAAGTACAATTAAAACTTCGAACTAATTTATTTTCATTATTGCAGTTTTCTATTTTTATATAAACATCGTTTGTTATGCGTGAAGTACTGTGGTATATGAATGATACTAAATTGGAGATTTTTACTATCAGTTTTAAAATAATCGATAGTTTAGTGTACGTCAGAATGATAAACTATGATTAAACATGTGCAGAATGTATGTATTAATAATAACAGCCTGATGGACAGTTTCATTCATTTTAACACGTACTACTAATATTTTGGTTGCTGTTCGAGTAAAAGTGTGACAAAATTTGTGCAAATATGAATTCATGTTGACAAACCCAAATTTTTGTAAAACAAAGAGAGTAAAAAAGAGGTAAAATACAACTAGGCTACTACTCGTAATACTTCTAATTGGTTAAATTCAATTACCTGAAAAAAGTACAAACTCATATTATAGTCAAACAATATGTTAAATGTATAAAAAAATCGTATGGCTACATAATTTTATTATAGCTAAGTACAACTATGTTACCGTCAGATTCTGGTGCAGCCCACACTGATGACTGGATGTATTCAGGATCACATCTTGTCAGAAATTGTAATGTTAGGCAGCATCACAAGGTATCTATTTTTTGTCGCCTGCAGTGAAATTAGATTTGGTAAGCCAACAAATTGGAATAGTTAATGAATTAAAAAGTGTTTTTTTAACAAGTAGATCAATCAATCTTCCCATAGTGAAAACGACAAAAATCAGTAGATATGTTTTCTCTAAAAACAAAAGATTATTGATACAGTCTAAATTTAAAGATAAGAATAACATAAATGATAATATAAAGTTAAAACAAATATTCTTGGTATATAATTATGTAGTATTTTGATAAAGTTCATATTTACCAAGAACATATACTCTACATCAATAGGCATACACAGGCTAAGCAGTATAAAATAGTTCAGTTGCAAATGTTGATGATAGTATTATGGTTTATGGTATTTAAAATGTGTGTGTAATTTAAAAATAATGAAAAACAATCAATGATTACGGTAATACAATAAACTAATATATATATATATATATATAGTATATATATATATATAACTAATATAATATAATATAACTAAAATATATATATTAGTTATGTATTACCGTAATAATTGATTGTTTTTCATTATTTTTAATTACACACAAAAATTTTAAATACCATAAACCATAATACTATCATCTACATTTGCAAGTGAATTATTTTATACTGCTTAGCCTGTGTATGCCTATTGATGTAGAGTATATGTTCTTGGTAAATATGAACTTTTTCAAATACTACATCATTATATACCAAGAATATTTGTTTTAACTTTATATTTATCATTTATGTTATTCTTACCTTTAACTTTAGACTGTATCAATAATCTTTTGTTTTTAGAGAAACACACACACACACACACACACACACACACATATATATATATACTATATATATATATATATATATATATATATATATATATATATATATATATATTTATTTCCCAACATAAATTCAAAAATTAATGAGGAATTCTATTTAATTTCGATGTTTAGATATTATAATACATATATTTTGTTGGCTATAATTTTTTTACCTCTAATGAACACGTTAACCAATGGCACTTGGTCTCATGTAGTAAGGGATATAAATCTTGTTTTCTTAAATAATCCTATTGCTTTTTTAAAAATTTACTGTATAACATAAAGAATGTGGTGTGAGAAAAAGTATACCTTACAACTTTATTTATTTATTTGTGTTCTAGTGTTTTTAATTTTATCATAAACCTATAATATCGTTTTAATAGTTTCATATTAACAAAACAGCTGGCAAAATATTAAAGTACTAGCGGAGGATACTATTGTCGAATTTATACCTGAAATGAAATTACCACTATCATAACACATGATTTGTTATGGTTAAATGTTTATTGTATGAAATCCCCCACTCCACAAACAGACGCGCGCGCATGCACACACAGACATATATGTATTTTACGATGGATAGACTACGTTCTCTCCTACCTAGTGTAGATTTGGAAAGTAAGTTTATAACGACTTGGATTGTTTATATTAATATTCCAGAGTATTAATATTTAAATCATCAATAATACATCCAAGACGATATAAAATATTTTTTGATTAGTAAAGATTCTAGTGAATATTAATACAATGTATTACTAAATATGTTAACTATTAAATATTATCTGGTTTGTCTAAAGTAAAAATCACAGTTCTAAATAAAAACAATGGATTTATTTTTAACTGGCAAAATAATAAGTTCAACGTTTCAGAATTTTTTTTACTCTATTTTCCACAAAGAATTGACAAACCTTTTTTGTAATTTAAAAAATTCTTTTGGCAAGAAATAAAAATATAAATCAAATATATCAAACTAAAAATCAGAGCTCTCTTCTAAAATAAAAATAATAAAGTTTTAAAATAAGAATGAAATACCACTTGGAAATAATAAAAAATTAAAATGTTCACTTCTAAGTTGACTCAAAATTCAAAATAAAAATTTCAACTTCTCTTTACACTATTTGAACCTTAACTTTCAAGTCTCTGCAATTCAGATTACAAGTCTCTCTATAACAATTATTAAAGTTCAATTAATAATTCACAATAAAACAGTTCCAGTTAAATATAATAAATTACTACCTTTTCAAATCTCAATTAAAGTTATTAACAAAGTTCAATTTTAATTCACTTCTCTTGCAAGCATGAACCAAATGTAACTTGTATGATTCTATTATGCTCTATTGTTCTTCGAGAATAAGTTATTCAGATTGCTCTGTAGTTTCTATGAATTTAATTTTTTCCTCAAAATCACTCGCGGAAAAAAATTTAAGAAAAACGGCGCACTGCAATTAACTTTACTCACGAAAATAACCAAAAGAAGGTTGAAAATTATGAGCGGGCGCTTAAATACTTCCCTTTCCAATCACCTTTGCAGGACATCCGTGGAGCTCTCTCATTGGTCCAGCTGTATCAAACCAGGAGAACAATACTCACAATAAGACAAGTTCTAATCAATTCAAGGCAGTCAACCTGCCTTCCTAACAATTTAAAACTACAAGTGCTAAATTGCCAAAGGATTACATGTTCGATTTTACCCTGACAATTCACAATCTAATCTAAAATTAAGTCCCAATATTTCGATCCCAAAATTTTTATTTAATTTAGGTTTTAATTAAAAAAATAAATCAATGTAGCTTTAAAAACGCTACTTTACTCCCCTTCCTTTACTTCTAAATACTTATAAATTTAACACCAATTAGCAATTAAAAATGTTTTTAAAACGTACATCATTTAGTTACCCACCAATGTTTTTGGAACAGACAGAACAGTTACACAAATAATAGTTGGCCGTTATCAAAGGAATGTATGTAGGACAATGACTCGAGATAGCGAACCCTAATACCCTCACAATTCTAATTTTACTATATCTATAGTTGACGAGTCGTTCCCAGTCCAAGGAATTTTGTCCTTTCCGGTCTTCTCCTGTCGACGTCTATGTATGGACGTATGGGCAGCTTCCTCAGTCATTGAGTGCTCGTCTTCACGGTCCCATGTGTCGGCCCTTGGATCCGTCGCGTGTAGGTCACCACCCCTCGCTGTTGTAGCCGGCGCGCCGTCCGCGGGTGTGACCAGTGATAGCGAGTGTTGTTCCGTATCTCACCTCCACAGCATTCCACATATAAACAGAACATTCTCTCTTACTATGACATAAGTCCCCTTTGTCACCATTTATGTCGGAATTTCAGAGCTTGTCTCGTTTCGTTTTCAAAAAATTTTAATTTTTATCCAACTCGAAGATTGCTCATTCTTTCCTTCATAAACTTTATTAAAATATTTAACACACTTTATTTAATTACGAACACGTTATTTACATTGGATTACAGGGGAGGGGTTGACCTAAATTTCTTTCTCTCATTCATACACTATAAACAAATATCAACATGAAATTGGACACACAAGAAGGAATGTTAGTACAACAATAATATAATGTATATATACTAATATCAGACAGTACTAATATCAGAGGTTCTAGACATTATTATTAAATACTACATTTCTTAATTTTAAAGTCCTGAGGCCATGTAAATTATCCCCTTCATGAAAATATTTATTTATATGTCATAAAAATCCCCTTTTTCTTTTAATACCTGAAAGAAAACACAAAACCTTGACTTGGCCTATGGTTACTCAATTATGACATTTTAATATGGGTTTTTTTTAATTTTATGCTGAAAGAAAAAATCGTCCAATTTTCTTAACTGTCCTAGTGTTCCAATTAAATTTCACTTAAGCGGGTCTCAAATCTTGTAAATGCACTCTTTTCAAAATTTTCAAGTCCTTGGTGTGCTGTATTATATAACTGTTCTCTGAGATAATAATCACAATCTTGTATGGTCCGTCAAATTTCCTATCCAATTTATTTCTGTGTCCAGGTATTTTACAAAACACTTCATCATTAATTTTAAACTTTCGGTGGTTTTTATTATAGGGCCTTAACTTCGAATTTTTAATAAACTGTTTATTTAAATTCTCCAACGCCTCCGCATATTTTGAAATTTTTCCTTTGGCACTAAATTTAACTTCATTAACATTTGCTGTCAGGTTATGGTTCCTAAAACAACGTAAAACTTCCCTTAAGTGGGCATAATGTTCATCTAAACCCTTTGAGTATACTATAATATCATCTAAGTATGTTAATACACATTTAAATGTTAAGTGTCCAAGCACTGTATTTAAATAAGCAGTTAAAACGCCACTGCCTACAAGAAGTCCAAATGGCAATCTTTTAAATTTATAACTACCGAATGGCACAGAGAAAGTTGTCAAATTTTGGCTTTCATCAGCTAATCTAATTTGATGATAAGCTTTTGATAAGTATATGATACTGAAATAGCGGTGACCACTTAATTGCGGGTATTAAAGAATGGAGATCCCCAACTGGAAAATTTACAGCCTCAATCTTATTATTTAATTCCTTATAATTTATTACCAACCTTTCTTTTCCGGGTTCCTTTCCCACCAAAAAGGCCGGACTGGAGTACTCACTTAGGCTTGGCTCGATAACATCGTGTTCTTGTAGCTCGCCGATGATCTCCTTCATTCTCACTATCTTCAGAGGGTTAAGTGTATAAGGCCGCAGTTTGACAATAGCATCATCCTTTAGTTGGATTTTGTACTCGAAATCAAGAGTTTTCCCCAGACATTCAGAAAAAACTTCAGGAAACTCTTCAATGATTTCTAATACTTGCTGTGTAGCTTCGGAACTCCCTATCTTATAATTATGATTTATATTTAACACATTAGAGCTAGTGTTTTGAATTAAATGCACTGACTTGTTCAATTTAAAATCAAATCTACACACATTGTTTTTTAAATCAATCAAAAATCCAGTTGATTTAATGAAGTTTGGCCCCTAAAATTCCACATTGTGATAAGTTATTAATTACTACTAGATTAACCTTCCATGATAAGTTGTCAATCTTAATTTTAAGATTTATTTCTCCTAGTACATTTAATTTTTGGTTTCCAGCACTAACACATTGTACCTTAGATTCTAACAATTTGTTAACTAAATTCGCTTTCCTTAAATGATTATAAAGTTTCGCACTGATTAAACTTAGTGTACTTCCAGTGTCTAACAAAAATGTCACATTAACTTTGTTTTATATATTTACTAGTACAATTGGCAAGGTACTTTGGCTTTCCTCATGGCGTTTCTGCCACATGTGGTTAACATGTCCGGATTTTTGTTGGGGACTATATTTAAAATCTTTTTGAGTGTCCAGTTTACGGGAAGGGTTAGAATCTAAGCTACCTTTTTCTAAGCCCTCCCCTTTTACGAGTTTTTTGGAATGTTGGAGAAACGGGGTGGCCTTTCAACAGGCAATTTAGGTTGATTAATAACCTCATTATCATGCCAAGTTCTACAGTTTCTAGCGTAATGTCCTATTTTCTTACATCTAAAACATAAAACTTGATTGTTATGGCCTAATTGAATGTGATTAGTTATAGGCCTACTTTCCCTGCTTGAAGTGCCTTGTTGAACCATCCTCAACTTATCCGCATACTCAATATTTTGGCACCTTATGCAGATTTCATCCAACTCTTTGAGCGAAGTAGGATTTCCCATAAATATCATTTTATTGCGGGTGTCTGGGTTTAAACCCGTTTTAATAATACCTACTATTTCCCTCTCCGACATTGATGTGGCTAATATACTAACCCATTCCTTAACATCCAGTATAAAACCACTCAGGCTTTCATTAAATTTTTGGGGGCGATAGATTTTTTTCAAATTTTAATTTCTCGCGATAACAAAGGGGTACAAAGGTAGTTAACAAATTTTCATGAACAAAACTGACGGTTTGTCTATACACTTTCGCTTCCAAAATTTTTGCCAATAATGGACCTTGGCAAAAGGACACGCAAATTTCCAGGATTTCTTGATCAGTACATTTCGTTTAGTGTTTTAATTTTTTAACAACTTTTAAAAACTCCAATAATTCATTTACTTTTAACCCGTCCGTTACCTTGAACATTCCAAGATACCTTTCAAGTGGGTTAGGTAACTTATTATATACAATTGAACGATTCTCAGGTACGAAAACATCATTACACATATTAACGGGAATTGGTCCTTTCGTAATATTTTCAAGTGCTACACTTTCATTTTCCGTCTCCAGGTTAGATTCCGATAGCCGGCGTTCTATGTCGCTACATAATTTTTCGTCCAACTCTACTGATTTCAATGACTCTTCCTGAGCTACTAAACCCTCAGACATCCTATCAATCTCTTTGATCAAGTTATCCGTTAATTTGAATAGACCCTTCAGGTTGTTCATTCGCCTTATCCAATGAGCAATTTTAACCTGGCACCGCAAAATTTCCAAATTATTAGAACCCTTTATTGCCTTTTCCACTCGAAGAACTAACACTTCATACATAGCAGCACACTGTTTATATTCCTCATTGCCACTTAATTTACTAGACAAATTTAGCTTATTGCCAATAATGTTGAGACCTACTACCTGTCTCAATAACTTTCTACGTTTATCTACAGTGCTATCAGTAATTGTTTCCACACCACGGAACCACAGTTCATAAATTAATTCGTCCTTACTTAAAAAGTCCACTTTGAGAGCCATTTTAGGTTAAATAAATTTAACTTAAATATCACAACTTAACTAGACAACACAAGTTCTTGCCAAAGTTTTCTAACAAAGTTTATAACAGTTTGTATAAGTTTATTAAAAATTCACTGGATACTTTACTAGCAGAGTGGCGCAGTCAATATAACGACTTGGATTGTTGATATTAATATTCCAGAGTATTAATATTTAAATCATCAATAATACATCCAAGACGATATAAAATATGTTTTTGATTAGTAAAGATTCTAGTGAATATTAAGTACAATGTATTACTAAATTTGTTAACTAATAAATATTATCTGGTTTGTCTAAAGTAAAAATCACAGTTCTAAATAAAAACAATGGATTTATTTTTAACTGGCAAAATAATAAGTTCAACGTTTCAGAATTTTTATCACTCTATTTTCCACAAAGAATTGACAAACCTTTTTGTAAATTTAAAAATTCCTTTGGCAAGAAATAAAAATATTAATCAAATATATCAAACTAAAAATCAGAGCTCTCTTCTAAATTAAAATAATAAAGTTTTAAAATAAGAATGAAATACCACTTGGAAATAATAAAAATAAAAATGTTCACTTCTAAGTTCACTCAAAATTCAAAATAAAAATTTCAACTTCTCTTTACACTATTTAAACCTTAACTTTCAAGTCTCTGCAATTCAGATTACAAGTCTCTCTCTAACAATTATTAAAGTTCAATTAATTTTCAATTAATAATTCACAATAAAACAGTTCCAGTTAAATAGTAATAAATTACTACCTTTTCAAATCTCAATTAAAGTTATTAACAAAGTTCAATTTTAATTCACTTCTCTTGCAAGCATGAACCAAATGTAACTTGTATGATTCTATTATGCTCTATTGTTCTTCGAGAATAAGTTATTCAGATTGCTCTGTAGTTTCTATGAATTTAATTTTTTCCTCAAAATCACTCGCGGAAAAAAATTTAAGAAAAACGGCGCACTGCAATTAACTTTACTCACGAAAATAACCAAAAGAAGGTTGAAAATTATGAGCAGGCGCTTAAATACTTCCCTTTCCAATCACCTTTGCAGGACATCCGTGGAGCTCTCTCATTGGTCCAGCTGTATCAAACCAGGAGAACAGTACTCACAATAAGACAAGTTCTAATCAATTCAAGGCAGTCAACCTGCCTTCCTAACAATTTAAAACTACCAGTGCTAAATTGCCAAAGGATTACATGTTCGATTTTACCCTGACATTTCACAATCTAATCTAAAATTAAGTCCCAATATTTCGATCCCAAAATTTTTATTTAATTTAAGTTTTAATTACAAAAATAAATCAATGTAGCTTTAAAAACGCTACAAAGTTCAACAATGAGCTTGCCATAAAATTAATATTGATTAACCAACTTTGAAGACCCGTACTTGGTAATTACACTTACAGACACAACGTTGTTTGCTGGGTTTAATGGGTTGTCAGCAGTGTGGTGTTGACCTTTCCGTTTCAATTAATTAACTATAGATTTAGTCACAGTATTAATGCTGTACAGTTATATACTGATACGGTACGATACCCATTACAGAATTGATTTAGAACAAATATTCGCGAATGCCTAAAAATTACACTGAACTTCAAAAGTTGGTGCTAGTATAATCAACATATTTCTTGAGGTTTTCACTATTAGGACTAAAACACTGGGCGTTAACTATAAATGTCATCTCAGGAAACATTTAAACTGGACATTTGATTCGTATCTTTAGAACTGCAAAGTTACGGCTGTAGTAAGATTGCTGTCTAATCGAGAGCTATCATGCTATTACAAATGTTGAACGTCAACATTAAACTTCTGGAGATATTGTTGGTGAAAACTATATTTCACATGACTGTACTAGTTGAACAAGCTATATTCTTATCCAATAGTTCCGAATAATGTATATAAAGATCAAGAATTGTTTTTAACTACATAAGTTTGATTTGGCTTTCTAAAGTTGTTACATAGGAAAGGAGTGTTACAAATATCATCATATTCCAATGTCTAAAGGGATAGACTATTGTATCGGGTAGAGTTTTACTACGGTGTTCTATATGAATAAACATCATAACATAATTGGTGAGCAATCAAGGCACACAGATATTATAGCTGTGGAGTTAACTAGTATATGAAAAATTAAGCAATTAAAATTAAAATCTCTTTTTTATCGCTCTCCACTTCCAATATATACATCGCTAACTTGCCAGAATCCGTATTTGAAAGTTTATACTGTGTGTTTACAATTTAATGCATAATGTTTTACATAAGGCATCATGGAAACCGTAGGAGATGCAGCAAAGATTCAATGGAGAAGGCTGTGCGTAATAAGGGGCAGTGTAATTGAAAAATATACAAGTTTTTATTTGATTAAGTAAACAAGAGTACCAATATTTAGCTGATCAAATAGTCTTATTACTCACATCAGTGTAAAAATGAGTCTTCGAACTGCCTTAATTACAACAGGTAACTGATCAAGCCAATCTTCAATAGCAACAAGGAAGCACTGGTAGTCAGTCACCTCAGTATTAATAGTGATAACATTTGCTACGGCATATTGGAGTTATCGTCATTATAGTCCATGTGTCTCCAAAAATTATTGATCTGCTTTGTTTCACTAATTTCTTTTTATCACATAAATGATTAAATCTCCTAGTATTAGAAATATTCTTTTTTTATTGACATTACCTTTTAGTACACTTTAATTGTTAATAACATTGTCCTACACAATATTACGTATTAAAATGTAGGCACCCAGAGTTTTTTCGAATATTAACCAGCAAGGTGTCAAATGTTGTGTTGCAATGGACAAATTGTGACAACAGACGGTCATCGGTAGAATACTTTTGTCGGTTCTGTTACCAACAGCAATAGACTTATGTAACTGTGCTCAAATCCTTGAAAGATGTCATTCAAGTATAGTTCTCTATGGTTTTGTCTTAGTATGAAATCAAATATCAGTTCCTTATTGATTTGGATAACCGTTTTATAAAATACTATCTAGTTGATGAACCTCTACCTTAAAATCTGTTCTTGTATATCAAAATCAGGATTGTGAGTTGTTACCGTACCTGACAAAACATGCTCATATTTATTAAGAATTTGATCCTCTTCACACTTTGAGGCACAACAAGACTAGAAAAAGCATAAACTTGTTTATTCAATCTTGTTAAATGATCATTTTATGTATCAGGTTTTATTTATTTTTATTTGAAATCTTGGGGAGAGGGCTTTATACAAATATAATTATATCAAAGTTGACAATAATATCAGGGATTCTTTGCTACTATAATTGTATTGCATACTGAAGATTAGTTTTTACCTACCCATTTTATAACGTCTGTTTCCTATTAATATTGTATTAGTATTTCCGTACATTAAAGGGTTATTGTTTTGTAATATATTTTGTTCCCTTCTTACTTTGGAAAATTACATCCAAGATCACTGACTCCTTCGGTTTACCAGTATTGTATCTGATTTTTCGTAAAGTTGAGTAAATTCATTTGCTGAAGTTGATGGTTCAAGATGTTTACGCAGCCTTCGTTTGATATTGTCCTTGTAGTAATTGGCTGAGAATTTATTCCGTTGCTGTAGCGGAGGTAAAGATAATTATTTTAAATCATCACTGAATTTATCTCACATTAATAGATTCATAAGATCCATTGATAATAAGATTTTTTTTTTTTTTTTATAATAAGATATTGTTGGGAGACACCGCAGCACTTAGGGAGTCCAGGGCTCTTCATGCAAGTCCATTGTGCTGCGGTCTTGGTACTATCTTGCTGCTCCTTACGTCATCTTATGGGTCAGGCCATTAGGAGCTGGTTGCTTTGACAGCTTTATTCCAGATGATTATGTGGTAAATAGATTAAGGTGCAGTCGGGGATGGTGGTGTTAGTAAGTAGTGTGGTAGGGCGGTAGTCTATTTAGTTTGATAATACTGTAGCCCTATTTGTGTGTACAATAGAATGTATTATTAGTTATTGGGTACAAATTATTCACCTCATTTAAATAGCTCTCTCCTTTAAACATATAATATTACCTCATGACTTCTTTCGTAAATGAATTATAATTTCATCTGGATATATTCTAGTTAACTATTGTGTACGTAATTGTATATTTATTGTCTTGTACAAAACGTTTATTATTTTACTTAATATTTTGTTATTAAGTTAATTTGGAATGATTTTCCTTCGTTAAAGTATTAAAAAACCCAGGTTCAAGGTCTACTTAAACCTAAATTATTACAAAATAGTATTGCATTAAAAGAGGCATGGAAATATGTAGCCTGCTAGTGTAATCGTATTCATCTAATTTTCTGTATGAATCCCTAAATAGTCTTGTGTAAATTAGGGATATATGTCACATAATATTAAGTAATAAATGTCCGTAAAACTGTTCGTGTTAATATTTACTGTTCAATAATTTGCATTATGTTGCCATACATTAATATGCCCTTGCCTTATGCATGTTAAGACATATACAATTTTTGGAGATTCAAGTGCTTAAGCTATATAGATTCTAGTTGCATTCTTCTCAGTATACAACAGTTAGTTATAGTCTCAATACTATCGCTATGAAAACCATAGCTCAAACGTAAATTTTTTCTTCTTCTAAACCTTTCAATATTAAATTGTAGCCCACCTGTAACAATTAGAATTTAAATTTTTCGCGATAATCTTACTGAATGCTGGTATATAATTCCGTGGTGGCACTTGAATCAGTAAACTTTTCTAATGGACTCTATTCTTAATATGCATGTTTTGTTACACAAAGCAATTCTTTATCATTTTCCTTGAGGCAATTCCCTGTAAATTACTGCAGCCAATACACAACGTGCTGTTACTCAATTACTGGTAGACGGTCCCGTCATGACTTGGTCACACGACTTGATTGCCTATTGCGGTTTGTCTCAGCTGCCATTAATAGACCAGTTCTAATTGTATTACACGTCATTCGTGCACGGTATAATAAGATATATTGCTAATATTTTCAGTATGTACCTCCTGTTAATAATTAAAATTTTTTGTATCTTGGAAAACAAACAGTTTTTAACATTTTTGTAAATTTTAAATAACACACTTACGTTTAAGAATAGTTTGGTAAACTCATTTGTAATTAGTGATACATAATAGGTCAATATGATAACCATTGTATCCATATTATATAACATATTATATTATATTAAAAACATATATTAAACAACAACAGGCCAACGGCTTGTTCCATATTATTGTACCATTAATTTGTTAACATTATTTGTCGTTATGAGAATTTTGCGCGCTCAAAAACAAATGTTATAATAGTAACTCACCATAGCTCAAGTAAACGCCTTTGGTTTACTGCAACATTAGTTTTGGATTTTCGTAAATAACAGTGGCAGTAATAATAGGCTCTATGATTTCATGTTGCCTTTTCTGTCTCTGTGACTTCAGTTAGCATAACAAGTTAATTTATTGAATACTACAATAAAAGTTCTCATTTCTAGAGAAGCCTACTGGTTTTAAGTTAAGTATCATAAAAATTTGGGACTGTTTTAGGTTTACACACAGAATTGTCAAAGCGTAAGTCAAGCTAACTGGTTTAAACTTATTAGCTTATTAGTTCTTACGTTATTTTGTATCTTCCAACCATCTTCATCTAAATTTCTTTGGTTACCTTCACTTACTTCGAAGAGTTTTCCTTTGTCATAGCCTGAAGAGTCTTAGGTAGACCTGCAGGCACTGTGTCGCCTAAAGCATCGTCAGGTTAATTGCGACCACTTCCATAGTTCTATACGTTCGTGGGCAACTCGGCTAACTTAAAAATTATCGCTTCCAGCTCAGTCGGAAGAAATGTATATTTCACATTAGACTGCCATCTCGAAATTTTTAGCTGAAAATACATTTTAATGTAATTGAAAATTGAATGTTAATATAATTTTAACTCCTTTAGACATTTATAAATGATATAATCTTAAAGTTTTAGTACTTAAGATTTAGTAACAATTTTTTTTGAAATATTTTTATTGAAACATAAACAATTATCAAAGTGTAATTTGGAATAAATGTTCCTTAGAATTACATTCCAATTTAATGAAAAGAGTAATTTTTACGTATCTTGTGGAATACTGCAGATACAAACTTTATCCTAAGGCGAATGATCACCATCATCTAAGGTTTTATATTTTAAGACTGGCAAACAAACTCATCAAAACTATTTAGAAATACTGCTTCTGTACGAAGATTAGGCTGTATTTATTGAGAACTATGATGTAATCGTGTTATTATTCCCACAATGTTGTGCATTAGTTACAAAATTGTACGCTCGCTATCTGAAAAGCAACGACTTTTACAATTCACGGATACAATATTTACATCCCCAAAATCGGTGACACCTCTGAAAAAATCTTGCACGAACTATGTAAATGCATCAGCTCAAACCGAGAAACTCCCTGGCGTCTCTGAAAATAATATAGGCCTAGTGCAGTCTAAGAAAATAGCCGACCTTGAAAAAGAAATACAAGATCTAAAACGACCCTGCCGTGAATGTAAAACTCTCAGAGAAGAAATTTAAAAAATGATTGCCTCTAGAGGAGGAAAATAAAACTTTAGTTCAGGAAATCCCTAGATCTAATATAGTAGTTTCAAATAACTATGAGGCGCTGGAAGATTTGTCCGAAGGTAGTGAAAATGGGTTCACCAGAGTGGAAAAAAAGAAGAAAAGAAGAAGGAAAAATAAAACACGTAAACCGAAGTTGCAGCACACTACTTTTAATAATAAACAAATCATTAACACTGGTCTCAAAAACGAATCTAAAATACCCCCTCATATCTCAACATCTACCGTACCAGTGGCTTTTCGTGCAGTAACTATTGAGGATGATAGTCATGCACGCTTCATGGCTGGGATGGTCCAGTCCCTGGTGACCGCAGAGACGGCTGTGCTCGGCGTAACCAAGAGACGACTTGTGTTAACAACTACATAAGGGAGCTGTGTATCAGGTGTAAGGGGTCTGTGCTGCTAGATTTCAACGCCATCGGAAGGCGACACTTCACTCGCCATGGCCAGCACTTGACTATGAGGGGAAAGCGGATGCTTGCCGAACTGGTGGTGGCCGGCCTGAAGAAGGCCAGCTTAGCCATTGATGACCAGTCACCATCACCACCACCACCATCACCACAAACGTCTTCGTCGCCACCCCCACCGCCTCCATCACCACCACCGCCTCCATCATCACCGGCGCCTCCATCACTACCGTCGCCGCCGCCGTCGCTGCTGCTAACGGCATCTGCTGCCGATGTTGACCGTGTACCGCCTGGTCCTGATGGGCCTTGGACGCTGCCTTACAACAGCTACGCGGAGGCAGTAAAATCTCCACCGTTGATGACCAATGGACGCTCTGCGGATCTTGTGCAAGCTGGAATTGACTCGGTTTTTTTAGGGACCCCACTTTGAATCAGCGGACAAAATTAACTTCTAAAAACCATCAGAAACACACAAACACTCACAGACAAACGGAAGTAAGGCTGCTTCATCAAAATTCCCAATTTGCAACCAACAAATTAGATCAAATCCAACTCATGTGCGAGGATCTGAAAGCAGATCTTCTTGTAATAACGGAAAACGGTTTCAACAAGGATAACATCGCACTGTGCAAAATTCCAAATTATAAATTGGTTTCCGCGTATTGCCGATCCCACTCCAGAGGAGGAGGAGTTGCCATTTTTCTGAAACAAAATTTCGCGTCTGCCCCCTTTCCGATCCAGGATTCAATCGAAAAAGATTTCGAAGCAGTCGGGATCAAACTACAAACAAAAACATCAAAATTCTTCATGATCGGAATTTACAGGTCTCCCAGTGGAAACGAAGACACCTTCTTTTCAAAATTCGAAAATTACTGACATGTCTTACTAACCAACGTCAGCATTTTGTCATTATGGGGGATTTCAACATCAACGCGTTGGACAACACTCACCATGCAACAATTCGTTTGGTCGATTTACTTAGGTCATTTCAGCTTGATTTGCTAGTCAAATCTCCAACGAGAGTGACGGCTACAACCAAAACTATAATCGACTACATAATCACCAATCACCCAAGTGTCGCAGTGTCTGTAGTGAATACAGCTATATCTGACCACTACGGCCAAGAGGCCGTCATTAGTGGGATACAACTTACAAGTGAGCCCAAAATTAAACAAACAATAAGAGACATAAGGCCAGAAAACATCGCTCACCTTAACGCTTCCCTTTCTAAAGAAAGATGGAATTTTCTAAATTCATCTCAACCCGTTGAGCAACAGTTTAAATTGTTTATCGACACTCTTAATTTCCACATTAACAAATGCTGCCCTACAAAAACAATATTAATGTCTGTGACAAAAATTCAAAAAACAATTGGATCACACCAGGAATTTCAGTTTCTAGAGAGAAACTGAAATTTATGTCCGAAATTTATAAAAACACTTCTAATGAACAGTTCAAAATATTTTTCAGGAATTAAAAAAAGTATATAAAAAAGTGATCCAAGCTGCGAAAGCACTCGATGTCTCCAAATCAATTCTCTCTTCAAAAAACGTTTCTAAAACAACTTGGGGCATCATGAACAATAAAACAAATGCATACAAGCAAATCAAAATTAAAGTTGGGGATAGGCTTGTGGAGGATGAGACTGAGATTGCCAGTCGGTTTAACGAGTTCTTCGCATCCGTTGCTGACGGGCAAGGTCCTCGGCCATCTGAACCTAAAGTACGCCCCTCGCGAAGGCAAAGCCCAGCAGCATCAATGGTGTTGGCGCCTGTTGTTGAGGATGAGCTTCACCTAATTATCCAGCAGCTCCCAGCCAAAAAGTCAAACTACCTTAATCTGATGTCCCCATGTCTCATTAAAAATTGCTGCAAGCATTTAGTAAGACCCTTAACTGAATTAGTAAATTATTCATTCCAAACAGGAGTGTTCCCCTCTCTCCTCAAAATTGCAAAAGTTGTTCCAATTTTAAAGAAAGACGATCCAGCCTCTATAAATAACTACCGGCCTGTCTCAATTTTGCCAGTATTCAGCAAAATTTTTGAAAAGCTTTTTCTTATAAGAATGCTTCACTTTTTGGACAAATACAATCAGCTCTCAAATGAACAGTTTGGGTTCAGAAAGGGTAAATCGACAACCGACGCAGTCGTTGGTCTTGTCGATATGATTGTAGAGGGGATTGAATGTCGGAACCACACAATGAGTGTGTTCCTGGATCTGTCCAAAGCATTCGACTGCGTTGACCACAATATACTGCTCGACAAACTTGAGTCGCACGGCATTCGAGGCGTGCCTTTTAAATGGCTTAGCTCATTTCTAAGCCACAGATCCCAAGTTGTCCAGATATCAAATAAATCATCCAAACCAATAGATCTTAGATATGGAGTCCCCCAGGGGTCTATCCTCAGTCCTGTGCTTTTCCTGCTTTATGTCAACGACATAGAATCATCGCTTCAGCATGGAAGAACAGTGCAGTTTGCAGATGATACGAATCTTTTTTTCAATGCAAGATCAAGCGAAGTTTTGGAACAACAGGCTTTTGTTGATATCAAAAACTGTGTCCAATACTTCAACAGCCTCAACCTCACAATAAACTCTTCAAAAACCAACGTTTTAAATTTTTCTTTGCGCACTGCGGGCAACCAGTGCGGACCTGCCTTCTTGATGGCTGACTCCACACTGGACGAAGTCCACTCTTCAAAATTCCTTGGAATGTACCTTGATCGAGGACTGACATGGAATGTGAACATTAATCATGTTTGCGCCAAAATCTGCTCAGGCATCTTTGTTCTGAGGTCTTTAGCAAAATACTGCCCGAGTCAGGTACTGATTACGGCGTATTATGGCTTGATATACCCCCACCTGGCCTATGGAGTGATCCTTTGGGGAGCTTGCGCTAACACTGAGTTCCAAAGAGTTTTCAGACTCCAAAAAAAAGCAATTCGAATCATCGCAAAAATCAAATTCAGAGAGTCGTGCAGGCAAGTTTTCAAGAAATTGCAGCTGTTGACTCTACCATGTCTCTACATATTGGAAACAACTATTTTTTTGTGTGAATAAATGTACCTTAACCAGAGGACAAGACATACACATGTATGAGACACGTGGCAGAGCAAACTACCGAACTGGTAGACACAGAACGGTGGTTTATGAACGCCTGCCTTCACAAGCGGGTGTTCAATTCCTCAACAGACTGCCCAATCCAATCAAAGATGCTCCAACGCCAAAGGCGTTTAAGACTCGCCTAAAACGCTTCTTGGTATCTCAAGCGTTTTATAATGCAGGTGAGTTTTTGGCTTTCAACTGGGAGACCGCCCAATTTGAAGAATGACACCGCTGTTCGAAGTGGGTTGCATTGGCGATGAATGAAAGAGGTGTGACTTTAAACATTGTATGTCTGTATGTGTATTATAGTATGAATGACTGAAATTTTAGGATATTATTATTAATTGACGTTTGCCATATGATGTATTATTGTCTCAGCAATAAAGCAGATTTGATTTGATACGTGGTATTAAAAGCACGTTGAAACAAACATTAATTTACCTATTTATAGGTGCATAGTGAGATATGTGTTTTATGTTCCATTTTTCTTATCATAGACTGCGCTTGCGAAAGGATTTTAAAACCCTATAATTATAATTTGATTAACCTTAGCAACATTTTCACTGTGATTATTTCTCATCATCTTGTCCCGCGTGTTCAGGTAGTCAAGTTGGTCGCTTTCACCATCAAACTTCTACGGTTTAAAGTTTCAGTTAAAAAATAACCATAGAGCTTTTAAATTTCATGGTAAATAGTATATTTCAATTTCTTTCAATCCACCAAGCTAATTATCTTACCATCCGATATTAATGATCTAATGCATTTGAAATATGTGGGTTATAGGTTATACATTTTAGTTACGTAATTTTATATAATCATTCAAATTTTCCACAAAAATATCCATACAAAACTGCTAGTAAGGCCTGTTTCTCCTACAAACTACATTTTGTTTCAAAATCTGTACATTGTTTAGAATAATAGGATATAGGTACAAATACATTTATTTTATTTTCTTATAACAAAAAAAAAAACCACCTGTGGCTATGGCATTTACATCTGCCAATGCTACACAGTATGATTGGTTAAAATTAGGTAACTAAATTATATAAGCGGATTCATTTCTACCTCTTTCCCTATGAAAAAATAATTTCGACAATCAGTCGTCCATCAAACCTCAATGAGTTCTTAGCCTCTTTAGCGGAAGACTAATGTTTTAATAACCTTTAATACATTTTGGTAAAAAATTATTTCATTGCAAAAACGTTTATTCAGGTTAGACTTAGTAGGGTATTAAAATGCACATATAGGCTACATGTGTTTTAAAATTTACATTATACAAAATTCCCCACAAAAAAGTTTACGTTTTACATCACAGATAACCTTCCATCTGGAAAATAAATACCACAGATACGCCAAGATAGTACACGTTCAAGCCCTGCCAATGACCATTGCTTTTTTCAGAACTGTCGACTTTGTACGGCATTGAATCTCTTCTTTATTCTTATTATTGTATCCTCGCACAGCCCAGTGGTCTATGAGAACAAGTAGAATAAGGTTTCTGAGGGGATCTCTCTTTAAAGTGATACATGATAAAACATGTGTAGTGTCAGGAAATAAATGAGAACGTTTAATTGTATCACGTCATTTGCAATAAAAGACTATTATGTTAAAATTATATTTTAAACTAAAAAATGCTTCACATTAATAATACAGATAGTGTAGTTGTTGAAGCAACTGGTTTCTTGTTAAATGACTAATACAAGACAAAATGAGTACAGGTGCTAAGTTTTTGTTTGTTGTATAACATGCTTATTAGTTTAAATAAACACATTATAAATATTTACCACAATAGACAACCAATCAAAACTCACTTCAAGCACAAACTCATGTCTGATAAGAATATAGTTTACTCGTATTACTCAGTTTCTCCTTTATTTATCTATAGTTACTTTGCCTATGATAAGGCTAAACATATTGTTTTGGAACGAGTATAAATAGTACGTTAATGAAAATGTCACAAATGACCAATTATTTTCATTTGAATTTTGAGCACACAATTATGTTTCCTATATCTTATATGTGGAACCATGTTTAATTTATTTGAGATAAATGTTGACTGTCTTAACAACATATCAGCTGGCTTTGAAAATTATGGCTAATTAGTGAATTAAGAAAAAAAAGGTGTCTTATATTCTTCAATTAATTAAATTAGTCTTAATAATCTAAGTAATCTCAAATGGGATTTTCATATACGCATTGTGTGTTACATTAAGTTTCTCAATTTATGCATTGAAGTGTTTGGCTTCTGTTGAGACCAGAGAGAATCTCAAATGTGCGTTTCAAAGTATTTCCAGTCCTCGATGAAACGGGGAATAATTTTTTGGGACCCTTATAATTTTTATTAGGCTGGGATATAGAAATGGTTGTAGAGAACATTTTAGAACGCGTAGAGAAATTCCCACCTTCAATAATTTATCAGACATAAAATTTTTATTTTAAAATGTAGGAAACCATAAAATTTATATACATGGATACTTTACCAGAGATAAAGATTCCATAACACCTGAACATTCTTTAAATTTTTTATATTGGTCCAATTTTATTTAACAATTTACCTTTATATATTAAATTAACCTGTAATACTTCCCGAACATGTTTAAATAAGTAATTCTATTTATTGAGATGAAACCCAATTATTGTCCTACTAAGAGAAGATATTAAGTTCATGAAAAATGGCTTGTAAAGTTATCAAGATGAAAACATATTATAACGGTTACATTAGGAAGATCAGTAAGCAACTATATTTATATTCGCAATGGTTATATATTGTACTATACTATGTCCTCAGTTCGTAAAGAGAGGTAATTTACTGTTCAGAACATATAGTGTCATTAGTTAGAGGTCAGTCAGAGTTAAGCAACGGGAAATAGGATCAATGTTTTTTACATCTGTGCGATGGAAAATTTTTGCTGGTAAATCTGTAACGTTGTATTAGAGCGATACTGCAAAAGAAAATATTGTATTGTTATGTTCTTTTTATTATCATGACATATGACTTTAGCACGGCTCATTTTCACTAATAATATAAACATTTAAAGAGAGCATCTTCACCCTAATATTAAAACTGGGTCAGTTTGGGCTGACATTTTGTAACGGTTACATAATGACAAAATGTTTGTACAAAAATGTTTATTTTTTGAGGAGCTTAAGCCCGTGGCACATACTTACATTTAATAATGTAGGAATTATAATCTAGAGCAATAATACTAGATGTTATATTTGTGAATTCTGTTTTTACAATGGAAGGATTGTGTAGAAAATATTTTTCGGGACATGTGTTATCGGTAAACAATACATAACGTTTAGGTAAATTGTTTATTTTAACCTAGACTTTACTTATTAGTTATTTTAGGTATTCACCAGAGGAAATGATAAGAGTGAAAATGTCGTAACGTAGTGTTTCTCATTGTTTTGTATCAATAAACGATGCCAAATATTAGATACTTTTGTATGTTCAATATGAAAAGAATGTTTTACTTCTCACTAAAGCAAGTCACGTGGTTTAAAAATACAATTATTTTTTAAGGTCATGAGGTATAGTTCGAACCTTGTTGAATACCGATCTAGCGTCTTTTGGCACATATCTACCATTTCTAAATTATGCACATTTCAAATTTGTTAAAATTCTTTGAGGGCTGGAAAATATTTATGAGAATGTTTATGTGACTTATTGTTCTTAATAAAATATATCATAAATTTAAAAAAATATAGTTACACTGTTTAAGTTTTAAACTTGTATAAAAGAATAGTTTTTATGAAAAACCATAATTTTTCTATGTCTTGGTTTGCGGTAATAGCATATAATGATGAAATATTTTAATA
This sequence comes from Homalodisca vitripennis, assembly GCF_021130785.1. Classification (NCBI taxonomy): domain Eukaryota; kingdom Metazoa; phylum Arthropoda; class Insecta; order Hemiptera; family Cicadellidae; genus Homalodisca; species Homalodisca vitripennis. The sequence continues at coordinate 46,519,591 of NC_060215.1, forward strand.
AAAAAACTTCATCAAATTGTTAAATTTACGGTCAGCCTTTAAAATAATGTTTTAAAGTATCACAGGTTTACATTTGAAAGCTTTAAAACCTTAATCCTCCAATTTTATTGCACATTGTTTCTTAAATTTGACAAAAAAATATTTATTTTAATATATCCCCAATACTGTGAATAATGTTTTTGGTATTATTCATTATATAGCTCTAATTATTTTCATAATATACGCTTACGACATTAAAGCTTATTTAGCCCGACTACAATCTGAGTAAGCATTATGAGAAAGTACCATACACAATGTCGTTAACAACCCAAAAAGAGGTAAACGGTCACATAACAAACCCTAATAAAGGAAGCTTAACCGTGTTTAAGACGATAGTATGGACATACTGAGAAGGGTATTTTTTTAAAGGGATGTGTTCTTATCAGTTGCCGTAAGTTATAGGATTGCCGGACACTATATATGGTCTTGATAATAATGGTGTTGTTTGCTAACTATTCTAATTCCATAATCTTACTCTATATCCGTATTTAAATGAATTCAAACTTCAACTTGGAATGTAATTATTGTCATACATTTCCTACTGACATATTTTGGTAAGTTACAGATAATGTGTATAGTAATTCAAATTTTTAACATAGTCCTATTGGTTAAATAATCTGGGGCAAGGAAGAATTTGTTGAAATATAAAAATCTGATTATTTTGTATCATTATATCCTCATAAGTGCCAACGCCTTGGCCTGCTTTATATATGTATGTGCTCGTCATAGGCTGACAGACACATACATTATAGTGTTCGTTGGACGCAATGATATTCAATTGGCTGACATGATACCGCAAATTAGTTTCATAATCCATACACGTAAAAAACTGGTTTTTTCCAAATATGTTTTTATTTTACCTATCATAAAAAAACTGAATTGCGTAATAGGTTAAAGTCATGTTAGAATAATAGGAAATGAAATGAAAAAATGAAATGAAAAATGACTTTATTAGAGGCGAAGTTAGGACTATAAAGTCCTCTCTACCACTTAACCTCATAAAAATTAAACTAACATATATATATGAATATATATATATATATATATATATATATATATATGTAGGAAACCTTGGCTGTAACAGTAGCTACCGCAGCAAAAGTGCTGGGTCGCAAATATTACATTTCAGTATTTAAAATACATAATTGCTGAGACTCTCTAACCACACCTTTGCATACGTATCATTAAACATTATAATTAATCAATATCATGCACTGGTTACATGAGAATTTTTAATATAAACAAAACGCAACCTCAAAAGTGGATTCTTTTCTATAAACTGTATTGATATAGTAAATGTAAATCTTCCGTCTCTAGAAATAAAAGAAATACCTCAAACTTTGCAAATGCAACTATTTATGACTTAAAATCTTATACATTATTTTCAAATGCACATTATGATATGAAAAAGGAAAGATTATTAAAGCTGTTCGAATTATATTGACGAATGAAATGACTTTTAATGCGTTGAAAAAATAAAACTTAGCGTCTTTTTGTTTATTTTGTCTCCATATAATTTGAAAGAAAAATACAAAAAATTACATTTAATTAGATAGGCAAGTGACACATTTAATCCAACGATAGTTTGAAGTAGTCTAATATTCGAATTCCAATAATTATCTTTAAAGTGTCAATAGTTCTACACAAAATATGGTTATATTTTACTTGCAGTAGAAACAATATTAGCAATATGGGTAAGAAAATTCCTTTTAAAATCATCGTCTTTGTAATAGATGTTTGGCACTGCACTATAGAACATATTAGTTAAAGGTAAAATGCTGTTTCAAAATAATACATGTATTGTATTAAACATTTTCCAGGAAAAAGTTATTTTAATCTGAGCAGTTAGTTGTTTTCGGTAGAATTCCACCTATTCAATCTGCAGAAAACAGTAGAGGAATGATATTTATATAACTGTTTCAAAGAGTTCTAAAGTAGATATTGAAATTTTTGAATAATCTTTTTAATAATTATAACTTAGGTATTTTTCTGGTATAAATTAATTTTATAGGTGCAAGGATTTTATTCTAGACACGTAGATCGTTGACATAGTAATTAAGCATTTATGTTAAAGTGACTTATTTGTAATAACATGTCATTCGAATAATCTTCCGAGTTTTTAATGTTGCAAATCGCATTCATATTGACTTTTATATGGTTGGTTTGAATATTCCGAAAAAATAAATACTCAAATATGAAGCTCCAAGATGAATTATACATAACTATCTTTACCTAACGTGTAATAAAAAAAAATAATTTATATATACTACACGAAGGGCTTTTGAATCCAGTTAGGAAATGGATTCCATGAGGACAAGTGAAATGAAAGTTTTGTTTATACATACATACATACATATATACCGGTTGAGGTTTTTAAAGTGATCCAATAGCTAACTTTTTAATTACACGACTTAACACTACACTTTAAATTTGGAACTTGCTCAATTTTCAGTTTCACTCAGGAATACATTTTAAAATTTTTTGAAGATGGCCGCCATTTTCCAATATTGTATTTTATTCCTGTATTTTAATTCCTGTATTTATGTTGTTTTTAGATTCTACTCTAAAAAATAAAGACATTTTTGCTATGGAGAGTTTTTTTCAATATCTCTAATGGTTCAGGAGCTACGTGGACTGGACGTTTTCATCAAATGTTCGAAGTGCCGCCCTTCTGTCTCAATTCACTTTCTGATTCGTTGCACATGCACTCTTTGTACACTGATTAAAACGTCTTCGCCAATTGAGCTGCACTCGTTACGTATCCTTTCACGCATGTCTTCGGGAGTTGTAGGGGGCGTGCGGTACACCTTATCCTTTATGGCTCCCCACAGAAAATATCCAAAGGAGAAAGGTCAGGTGATCGAGGAGGGCGCCACTCCGAACATTTGATTTAAACTTGTAAAGTTACTAAGCTATTAGAACTGGTCTTTTGTTTTGATATTGCTATTACAATTATAATTTTTTATATAATTTTTAAATGTGTTCAATAAAATATGTATTCTTTAAATGTGTTTGTTTAACTGCGATCTATCTAAGTCGCTGCTTCTGAAATCTTTTTTATCTCAAATCTTTTTTTTACTAAACATTTAGTCGAAAAGTTAAATGAATATCAAAGCAAACCGATTAATGCTCAGCGTAAAATATGTCTAATATCTAAACACATACACACTACACACATAACAAAACACTTACGAAACATAAAACTAACATTGATTAAACGTGCTATAAGAGTTCATGCTACTGATGATGAAAACTTCCAGTCCCCGTAGCTCCTGAACCATTAGAGATATTGAAAAACTCTCAATTGCAAAAATGTCTTATTTTGTAGAGTAGAATCTAAAAACAACATAAAATACAGGATGTTCCTTAAATGATTTTAAAAATGTTTCTTTGGTTTACATGTGTTGCCATAAGGTCCTCTAATAAACTGATACATGCAGTACCGATATTATTTCATAGCATTTTTTATCAAAAGTTTAGTACGTGTAGTCGTGACTTTTACTAGGATCGGGTGAGATGAGTATCAATGACGCTCAGTCCTAAATGCACCATCATCAAATAAGTGTTGCCTTTACAGAAATGAAGCGTTGTGCAAAATTTCAAGTCCAGTTCGTTTTAGCTATATCTTTTGGACAGAGAGACATATATACAGACAGAAACGGAATTTCTCAAGCCACTGAGGAGGGCACGGTTGCAACTCAGTACATGCTTGGTAGACATTTTCACAGAAACAGACCTGCCAAGAGCTAATGTATTGTTTGCCTGCACATCGTTGACAGGTTACCGTTGTAGTATCATACTATACCATATTTTACTGAACTAGGCAGGAAGAAGATAGCAGAGAGAATGAGAATGGTGTATTCGGATTTTAAATTTTACAAAATGATCTCTGTTTAACATACATGGGTAAATGTGTCTTAATATACTATTTAGAAAGGATCTGAAAACACAAACCCGATGGAAAACAACATCAATAGAATACCTTACCTCTTTTCGACGTAATTTTTGTAATGATGAAACGTATAGTAACGTCTGGGCTGGTGTTCTCTCACTAGCACTCTACCGTAAGCTCTGAAAATTCTTTTTTTCCAACCAGGCGTAACATTCTAAATAAATATAATAGGGATATATTAAAAGTATATAAATATTCATATTCATGACAAGAATTAAATTATAAACCACATTACATCCGTATTATTTGTAATGGTTTGTGAATATTTTGGTGTAAATTAAATATGGGTAAATTTACATCAGTAATAAATGATAAATTTATCATCGTAATACTAAACGTTTATAATAGGTATCATCTGAATACAATATATATATCTATTTTTTTTTTTTTTTTGCTTTGGGATATTGGGGTGGATTCATAGATCCTCACACGTCAACCTGAGCTTATTGTGTGCCCCTTTGATGTTAGAGGAGTAAGCCTATCTTTGTGCCCTTAATTAGGCTAAGAAGCTTTTCCCCGATACTAGCATCTGGTTCGTCGCCTGGTTGTTTATCACCGAAAAGAGCCCTTCTCCTTGCTCCCAGTCTCTCACAGTCCAGTATTATGTGTTTTGCAGTCTATTCAGACTTATTGCAGAGTCTACACTCAGAGTCCTCATTTCGTAAACCTAGAGTGTTTAGGTCTTTCCTGAAGTGGCCGTGTCCAGTGATCAAGGCAATCACTTGCTTAACCCGATCCCTGCCCAGCCCCATCAGCCATCTGGTGAATCCGGGAGCTAGAATCGGCAAGCAGTCTTTTGCCGAGTGCTTGTCCTTGGTGACTCCGCAAGCGGTGTGTCTTCCTGACCATTTGTTTATACTTTGGTAAGCGGCTGACTTGCTTATACCACAACTCGGTTCTCTGGACCGGTGTATGGCATGCTTGCTCCGCTTTTGGCAAGCCTGTCGGCGCATTCGTTGCCACCTATGCCTGTGTGGCCCGTACCCAACCAAGACGCACACAGTTGCGTGATCCAAGCTTGCAGAGAGTGTTAAAGCACTCCCACACAAGCCTGGATCCAATGCTGTTGGAGTCAAGAGCTTTTAAGAGCTGCCTGACTGTCTGACATTATACAGATGTTCATTCCCTGGTAACCCTCTGGTGAGGCCTAGGTTGGCACAGGCTAGGATACCATAGATTTCGGCTTGAAATATGGAGCAGTTTCCGACCCAAACTGCCGCAAAGGGCAGTTCTAGGGGATTGACTAAACACTCCATATCCAGTTCTACCCTTAATAAGCGAGCCATCCGTGTACCAGACAAAGCTCTTTCTTATTGTGGGGATGTTATCTTGCGATTTCCACTCATCTCTGGAGTAGAAGTCAACAGAGAATGGCTTATTGAATACAACTCCGTTCTCATTATATCGGAGACCATTTCGAGAATAGCGCTTGGGTTTACAGCTTCAGTGATGGCGCCATGGCTCGTGTTAGACGCGCCATTCCTCCACAAGCCAGCAACCATCAGCCGATAACCTGACTTACGCGCTTCAGCTTTTATATGGACATCAAGAGGTAGAAGTCCTAAAGCCACCTCGAGGGTCGCTGAGGGACTGCTCCTGAATGCTCCGGTTACAAAGATTGTGCCAAGCCTTTGTAAGCTTTCAAGCTTGGCTTTGGCAGTTACCTGATTCACCTTTGTCCAACAGACTAATGAACCATAAGTGATTTGAGGCCTTACAACTGCTTTGTAGAGCCATAGTGCTATATGGGGTTTTACGCCCCATGAGATTCCTGCAAGTCTCCTGGACGTCATGAGCGCCCACTTTGCTTTGTGCAGGATATTATTAAGATGATCATTCCACGTAAGCTTATGGTCTAGTGTCAGTCCTAAATATTTGACTGTCTTTGACCACTCAAGCTGAGTGGATGCGAGTTTCAGCCTAGAAAGAGACTCTAGGTTCTTTTTCCTAGTGAATGGTACAACTACTGTCTTAGAGGGATTTATTTTCAGTCCCTCTCCCTGACACCAGTTGTGTACATGTTGAAGGTTGGTATTCATGATACCAACAACAACATTTGTATATTTTCCCTGTACCATAAGGACTATGTCGTCTGCATATCCTTGGACATAGATTCCATTGTTAGTAAGGTCTTCAAGTAGACCATCTACTACTAGATTCCACAGTAGAGGTGACAGGATGCCTCCTTGAGGACATCCCCTTGTGGGTGCGATCACAAGCGATTCTTCATTGAGATCGGCCCTGATCCGTCTGGAGCACAGCATGCCCCTAAGCCACCGGCACAAGGGCTGGCTCGAGGCCACGTCGCTGTGCTCCACTTACCATTGCAGTGAATTTGGCAATTGTCAAAAGCTCCTTCAATGTCTATGAAGGTGCACAATGCCAATTCCTTGGCGGACAGGCTATCCTCAATCCTAATGACTAGTTGGTGCAGTGCTGATTCACAGGATTTGCTTTGCTGGTATGCATGTTGGTTGCGATGAAGGGGAGTGTCTGAGAGAACTCCCCTTTCTCAGGTGCCTCTCCACCAGTCTTTCTAATGTTTTTCATTAGAAACGAAGATAAACTGATGGGACGAAAAGATTTAGGGACAGAGTAGTCCGCTCCTCCCTTTTTTTTAGGGATGAAGACCACCCTGTTGAGACGCCAGACTTGTGGTATGTACCCATAAGCTAGGCTCGCCCTGAATAGTTCACATAGAAAGGTAAGGAGATTCTCCGGCCCTTGTTGAAGCAGGGCCGGAAAGATTCCATCCCCTCCTGCAGATTTGAAAGGGGCAAATTTAGAAATTGCCCATTTTGCTTTAGAGAGAGTGACAATCCTTCTGGCAATGGCCCAGCTACCACGATAAGCTCTTGGCCGTGAGCCTGCCTCATGGTTACCAGACGTTCCAGTGTCGTCATTTTCAAAGATACAATCAGGGAAGTGAGTCTCAAGGAGAAGTTTGAGGCTATCACTAGACCCGGAAGTGTGTTGACCTCCCTGGGACCTTAAAGATCCCAAGTGACCGGTTGGACTTGAGGCTAGTAAACGTTGCAGTCTAGCTGCCGCGCTTAACTCATTTACCTTCTGTGTAAACTGCCTCCAGGAACTTTGTTTTGCTTTTTTAATTGTTAGGCTGTATTCTGTTAGAGCTCTATGATAGGACTCCCAGATACGGCTCCTTTTTGCATTGATTGTACAGCTTCCTGACATTAGCCCTTTTGCGAGTGTCATGGAAGCTATTGATTATAGCATTCTGCAGGTCAGAAGCTATCTGATCTATGTCTGTGAAGCATCGCACCCTTCCGCCTACCGATCCCAACTGTGACTGAAGGTCAGACTTATATCCCAACCAGTCAGTCCTCCTGGGATTGCGATAGAGGACCTCTGCAGACTCATCTTGCAAGTTAAAGCGGATATACCTGTGATCCGATAATGAGGCCTCTTCGCTTACGTGCCACTTATCAACCATTCCAAGTATAACCTTGTGTGCAGATTGTAATGTCAATAACTTCTTGTCTAATTCGTGTTGCGAACGTAGGGCGGTTACCTTTATTACATATAAAAATAGGTCGCTACTTAGAAGAAAATTGTAAAAGTGCCTCACCTCTGGGGTTAGTGTAGGTGCTGCCCCATCCAGCAGAGTGATGGGCGTTGGCGTCACAACCTAGAAAGAAGTTGTTGACGTCTGGCTTGTGCTTCTTCCACCAGGAGCTCTAGGTCTCTTGATGGAGGGAGTTCCCCTGGCATCATATGGCAAGTATACGGAGCCTACAATTGTGCTCTGCATTATGGCTCCATTCTTCCAGGTTAGTGTGCCCACAGTGAGATCTCTGGAGCAGAATTCGTTGAGGGTTAGAAAAATCCAAGCCTCTCTTCAACAGGATGCAGGTTCTGACACTCCTTAGAGAGGTACAGTAAATTAACTTACCTTTGGTTTCATTTAGGCCCGCCACTCTCCCTTGGTGAAGCCATGGTTCTTGAATCAATGCCAGATCAAATCCCTCCTGGAGGAAGAACTGGCAGAAGGCTGCCGAGGCAGCCCTACTGTGCTGGAGGTTGATTTGTAGAACTCGTGGCATTGTCCTTGACTGTCGAGGAGACAATTGAGACCTGCCAGAGTCCTAAGTTGGCTCTACAGTTGGAAGCCTTCACAGCCTTGTAGCAGACCTCGTCCAGGAAGCAGACGAATCCGTAACCTTTCGGATCTGGCTTGGATGGAAGGATTTTACACTCGTTTACATTTAGGTTGGGGTTCTGCTTATTGAACATTTCAAGTACCTTTTCAGGTGTCTTCTTCAGAAGCTTCGGGGTGAGCTCTGAAAAACACCCTAGTGGACCTCAAGATGTCCTTACGCAGACCCACTCTCAGAGAGATGTCATCTCCCAGAGGTTTTTATTCTTTGAATAACTTCTTCCAGCCAACGTTTGGTGTGCTCGTTGATGCAGGAAGCAATTAAAACACCTTTCTCTAGGTAGGTGCCCGCAAACGATGGAACGGAACCATCCCCAGGGGTTGGATTTCTTCCATAATTGCGTCCTCGATGGCTTCTTCTTGCTCTGCACTAAGCTTCGCTTCCGGGTAGCCTTCGAGGGCTATGGCCATTTTGATCGCAGCGACCTCTCTGTAGGTAGCCTTGGGTGTGCTACCAGAGGCCTCGGGATCGTGGGCTTCGGCCTTTTGGGTTTCCCTCCTAGCCTTCTTTGCGGGTCCCTCAGCGGAGGGCGGGGTGACCAAGGTGTTGTTCATGTTGTTTCCCACGAGAAGCTAGGGAATGGAAGGTCGACCCAGACAGAGCCCCGCATGCCTGAGTAAGCTGCTTTTAAACTGGAGGGTCGCCGGTGTCCAGAGTCCGCATAGTAAAGACTGGTTTGCCACCAGCCATTCAGCCCTGGCCTACGCTGTTCCACCGTGGCTTGGCCCCTAGTGGGAGAAATGAAAGGGAAACTAAATCGAAGAGTTGAGGAACTTTACCCTCAGATAGAAGAGAGTGAAGAAGAGAGATAGGCTGACACATAGAAAAGTGTGCCAGCCATAGGCCTCCAGAACAAGAAGAGAAGGGATCTGGAGCATTAGCTAGGGTACCTCGGGGTCGCCACTACCCGTACGGCCTCGAAAGTAAGACCGCCCCTGAGGGTAATACAATATATAGTATTTTGTAAACTTGACAGTGGAAGCAATCTGTGTTTATACACTAATTTATGTCTTGTTAGAAGATTTGGTCTTGTATCTTAATTAGAGTTTGGTTGTTAGAGCGGGTGGTAAAGAAGGTGAGGAAGATATTTAGATATTTAGATGTCGAGAAATGGATGTACAGAACAAGAGTGATGGGATGTGGACTACATGAACTGGGTACACGGAAACACTAATCAACTTGGCAATCCAATATATATATATATATATATATATATATATATATAAAATACAATACCAATATCCATTTGTGCAAGATGCCTTTTTGTAGCAAATACTCCGTTCCGTCATAATTATAAAATTCATAAAATAGAGAGTATTATCATTTCTGTTCTTGTTTTAATGCAGGTAAATACACTATATCCCAATATGTAATATTTTGTAAATAATTAAGGAATGTGTATATATATATATATATATATATATATATATATATATATATATATATATTTATTTATTCCTGAAATATAATTAATAATATTTAATATACAGGGTTTTGGTATTAATATTTACAATTTTATAGCATACTACTGTACACACAAATGCATATAATTTTACAATTTATAGATTTTAATATTTATTTTTGGAAATTAAAATTAATTGCGCTTTAATTCGTTAAGTTCTCATTAAACCCAATATATGTTGATTTATATAGCAACCTTACGTGAAAATGTATAACATATTTTGCCTATACTATGATTTTAAAGAGATACATTTCGTATGCTTGAAACGTGCCTGGCATATAAACTTATTTATAAATAATATAATTTATTTTCAATAATTTTTCGCCTAAAACGATTTAAACTTTTAGACCAACATTCCTTACCAAAAATTCCTTTATGGTTCATCTCCACCTCAGCCTCCACCCCTCTTTGTTTTAGAGCTATACAAACTCCACTGATAGGAGGGGCTACTTTCCTAGAGCCAGAAGCTTTTGTCTAAGGAAAATGTTATATGTTATAGAAAAAAGGAATATGATTATGGAACATGCAGAAGGTATTACCTATTTAGATTGTTTGATAGCAAAAACTCTACCCTACTATCAAAGTCATCTTCTGACAGTTCTTGGAATAAATGAATTTTATACGGTTTGTAATGGTTCTGATACAAAACTATAAGGACCGATTTTTTAGATATACTAACAGTTTGAGTGATCGAAGTTGTTCAAAACATGAGTATCTTCCACTACAGATTTTAAAACATTGAATGAAAAATCCTCGTTTAAAGCTGATCTTGGCTTTCCAGATTTGGGACAGTTATTAACACTGCTAGTTTCTTCAAAACATTGAACCGTTTTATAAACGACACATTTTGATACAGGGTTGTGATCTGTGAAGGTGTCGTTAAACAAATATTTTACCTCTTCGTAACAAATAATTGTATCGCCAAAACCTTGCATCATAATAAAGTATTACGCTCACTTTCACTTAGCTCCATTGTCACTGGAAACAATTCTTTACTTGATGAAGTCTTGCACAATACGGAAGGATTGCTGGGTTACAACTTCATGTCAGGGGGCAGTCAGATATCTGAGCAACTGATATGTTGGGGTTTCACAAAACAATAGTAAGATCAGGCTAACTTTATGGCTTACGGTTATCAGACTCCCAAGGTATTTTGGTTTTCTAAAAGCGCGCAATTCAATCGAACATTGACATTTTTTATAATTTTAACAAATACAAGGTAATATTATAAGGATACAGTAATTTATAAAAATGTGTAAGTTCAAGTTTTCTTGATGAAATGGTTAAGAAGATAAAAGTGCGTAACATGCAAACGATTCAAATAAGCGCCTTTTTGTTATGGGACAAGGTATACACTTCTAGTTTTCTACCTTTCTAATGGAGTATCGCTTGATTGGGCGTGACATATGAAACTTTGGGATTACCCCCATATCAATAATTTTGGAAAAAAGGGACATAGTCCCAAAGATAATTAAAAAGCAATATTTTTAGTTGTTATAGTGTGCTGAATTTGATTTTGTATAGAATTCCGTTCCAGGGATATATATCCGTTTCCACACTTTTGCCCAACCCTGCATATTTAAATTTCGAGTTTTACTGTGATAACTTATTGTTGTTGTTACTTTTAACGATATTTTAAATACATTCAGAAAACTGTTTCTAAATACATAGTTATAATGAAAATTAATTAAAGTGTCACGTTAATATCCTTTTTTCAGCTCTTATTGCATAAAATTTTTATTCTTGGTTCATTTTATTGATTTTCGGTTACTTTTGCCTCGTTTTAACTGATTGGAAATTATATTGAAATAACAATATTGATGTGTTCTTATAATAGGGTCATAAATTCACAAGTTAATTATGCCACTTGTTCGAGTAATGTATCTGAGTGTATATTCAAGTTTTAAATGATAATCTTTTATTAGTGCAAATCATGTTATTTTCACCATTATTATCAATCTATATTATTTAGAATTATCTTTATATAATTTATGTCTTTTATCTGTTGGAAATAGTGTGCATCTTAAATAAAGAAGAATGTCATTACAGCCTTGTGATTATTTTAATTTAAGGTTACCAACATTGAACTAAAGCGAAGCAGATCATTTAAATTTGAAGGTAGCAAAATATAATATAATGGCATATATGAATAACAGCAATATGGTTAAAACGTGTGATCTTCACTATATACTCCCAGTAGATATGAAAAGCTTTGCTTTGTCCTAAAGATGACATATATACGTAGTGTGCAGTTTTCCGCTTCAATCTGGTGAATTTTTAACAATATAAGATCCTGGACCTATTAAACTATACTTTCAACACACGTGTCTATTGTTTCCTGAGAAAAACATTAAATTAGGCATGCTGCAAAAGGCTTTTGTAGGGAATGTTGCCTACTGGCCGGTTTGAGTTGAGACGCTGGATCAAAGCTAGTCTTCCTCCTTTAGCCCTCCACTTTTTCAAGGCAACATGAATGAGCCCGCTATCCGGAGAACGCGACAGGAGGCTACCTCTACCATAACCACACCCTTCCTGAATATCTCGTCAATCAAGAAGCAAGTACATCGTGTATTTCGGGGCTTATTATATTGTTAAGTTTCACAGTATTCTATCTAAATAACAAAAATAAAAACTATTTCAAATTGCCCCAAAATAAAGAAAACTAATATTCCAAAAGTGTTTCATACTAAATTTAAAGTTTATGGAAAGGAAAAGACAAAGACTACATTATGCTCGTATCACTAATATAGATTTATATAAAGATAATTGTCTAACGTCAACAAATAAGTATACTCTTTCACGAAAAGTATTTGGCTGTCTATTCCTCGACAATTTGACTTGTAAATGCCAACTCAAACAGCGTCAATAAGAACCGTCACTTTCACAGTATTTGTTTGCTACTTTGAGTCGCTGCTGATATCGTATATTCTGACAGAGCAATTTCTGTATTGTTTTGTTTTAAATGTTGCATGTAGCATTATTAAATAAGCAAAGTATTCAAGTGTACGCACAAGGTTAAATAGTAATTCTTGTAAACTACACCATTAACTCAAATTTATTACGTTTAACTTTATAAAAATACTTGTTTAGTTGTGACCATATAAGGTAGTTCTAAAAACGAGATATATTTATAACTCGTTACGTATTATGTATATGTATATTGTGAGCGTGAATATGTCACTAAACCCTTCCTAAACAGCTGGTCCGGTTTTAATTAAATATTTTGTGTATCTTAAGTTGAATTCTAGAATGGTTAGGCTTGAATTGAAGCAGTTAAAATTAAATGCGGAAGATAAAAGATTAAAACAAGAAAAATGTGCCTGCACATTAGAAACTGCAATTACGTGACACATTCGTTTATTAAACAGCCAATCACTATTTTAAGGCGCTAAGTTACGATGGATATTATATCATTGAAATAAGTTCTGGTTGAACTTAAAGCTTCAATCTTTGACTACTTTATAATAAATTACATGTAAGTGTTGCATGCATCTTTTTAAATTTTGTTGTGGTTCACAGGTTATTATAGCGTACCACAACTTAAAACATTCCCTAATTCTATGTCTAAATAAGAACAGTACCGGTAATGAATTAATTTTATTTATTTAAAAAACTTTACTTGAATTATGGTGTGTTTGTGATATTAACTAGACATTAACAGTGTTTGTGTCATATGGAACAAAAAATACTATCATTGAGGTAAATTACAATGACTATAAATATACACTTGCAATATATTTTGAAACCTTACATCGCCGCTCGCACACCTACAGCAAACCATCAGGGAAGCGCGCGCCCATGGTGGCGAACGGGATGCCGGATCAAAACTAACTAGGTGAAAATAAGAACACCGTGGTCAGTATACTCAGGTTCATTCACTAAGACAACATAACATAGGCCTATCCAGTCAATATAAAAAAGGTATATAATTATACTATAAATAAAAAAAAATAAATAAATAAAAGTGCCTGCAGTTGTATATACCTCGAACAATTCTTGTCAGGTGCACCTGCATACAAAAATTGGAAACGCCATAATTTGAAACAAGAAATGCCAATTCCACCCGGTATCCTTCGGCTAAGGGCGGGCTCCTAATGAAATCCAAGAAATAACTAAATAATATCTAAAACTAACTTAAAATTAAATAACAAAATATAAACTATATAAATGGCAACAATAACAATAACAAATAAATAAAGAATATGAGCAGGGTATCACAGATGTTGACTAGCAGTAATGTCCATCATGGTGGCCGTCCTTCAGCAGAGCGCAAAAGAGAAGGTTCTCTGCGACCACGCATGATGGAGAGATGACAGGAGAAAAACAGCTCATCTCTTGGACCTCATCAGTGAGGGGCCGTAAACTTAGCCGCACATGTTAGAAGGAGAACAGCTCAGCAAAACTAAATAAAACACTTAGTTAAACAAGAATTTTAACTTGGAGCTACTCCTAACCTTGTACACCACGGCTCGGAGTCTTTGCCACTCTCCCGGAAAGGCCAAACGCCTTCAAATGGTCAGTGGCCTCTGCAGCCAATAAACCACACACACATACACTATATAAAACACACATGAGCCGGGGAGATATAGGTATTGAACCGGCTCAATTTTCTTAACTGTGAGAAAAATACACTGCCACGTCTTTTAACAGCAAATGCATTTTTCCGTTATAGAAAAGTCTAAATAAATCAGAACTCTTCCAACCCAGTTTAATAAGCTTTATTGAATCAAATAGCTAACACAAATAGCTTACTGTATATTTTAAATAAGGAATTCTAAACTACCGCTTTTGTAATGTATCTCATAATGTAATTGCATACTGTGCTTCAACCAATATTATTTACAAATACTACCGAAGGATGTGACTAGGCCTTCTGGAAAGACTTCGTTAATATGATACAGAGTATAGGGATTTTGAGCAAAGCCCAAAGTGTATACTTACTTAATGTTTTTATTTAATGACATAACCGATTAAGGCTTATATTTTATTTAAAATATTATATTTTTCCATTTTATTTCTAAGTTTATAAAGCTATATTTTTGAGACTTCCAGTCAGATATTGAAGCAGTTTCTATTTTTTCCCTTAAATAACTCGAATCTTTGTTCATTATATCATGATAACTATTTACTGACATAATCAAACTAATGAAAAGGCATTGAATACCTTATATTTGCAAACATTTATAGCTAAAAGTATATTTTTACTAAATCTTCCTATTTCATTACCCGGATAATCTCTTTGCTAATCGGCGATTACAGAGAAGGTTATAATAAGAAGAGTTGTAACTTTTAAGCTTACGCTATGCTTTAACTTTTATAAAAGTATAGAAAATTAAAATTTTACCTATTTCAATTATATAAATTTATGATTGAATTATCACACTCTAATGTTTTTAAAGAACAATTTATTACAAAAACACATTTACTATGTGCTTACTAAGCCAATAGGGAGCTTTAAAGATCGGTGGGGCATAGGCAGGAGGGATTTTCTAAATAGGAACAGGCCTATTTCTCAAACAGTGCAATCACTCTAGTAGATTTTACGTTATTAAGTAAAACACACACGAACATAAAAACATACAAAATTAGACTGGAATGAAGTTTTATTGACTATATACGTTGAGAATATTGTTAATAATTATAATTTGAAATTTATTAATTGCAAATAATGACAAGGAAAGCAGTTTTGTTTATACATATGTGCATGATAGTATAAACGTATGGTATTTGTAAGTTTCAATTGGACATCCATAACAGTAGCGAATAATTGTACACAGTTTACAGGACACTGATATTCGTGATTCGCTAACGCGGTAAATATCTGAACTCTCGACTAGCTGTCAAGTCTACACCAATATCGAAAACAGGTTATAAGATTGATAAAACGTCTATTATTTTATTATATTTAGCACTAGCCGTAGAGCATCTTTAGAAAAGACCCATTAAATAGAAACTTATCTTGTTATAATGATTAAGTTTAATATTTCCTGACTGAAGATTGATATCTCTTGACAGCAATTATGGTTCGTTTTAATATTGTAACTGCGTTCACAGTATTTTGAAGTGGTCTAAAAAGAAATACTTGACGTATGGAAATTTAATGTCATTAAAACAAAAATCTTCGAAAACCTTTCTCTGAATTCATGGTTCAAAATTTATTTATCTCATCAATTTTTTTATTATAAACATATTGTAACATGCTTGATTCAATATTTTTGGAGATTATTACTGTTCTAATGTCAACGGAATTGTTTCCAGAAAAAAAGCTGACTAAGAAACCAACGACTTAAACCAATTAGCTAGTGAAATGTAGCAATTTATCATACCCCATGACTCTTCCTAAATGTTTAAATTCTCAAATAAATTAATGTTCACACAAAAAGCCATTTCCTAAAATGTAACTACTGTAAGAACAGATTTTTGTCTGACCCTCAGTTGAGTTGATTGCAACGCTGAGGTGAAGGTGGCATTTACTCACCTATTGACTATCTGTGCTTTTAAATAATTTGAAGTAAATGCGACTAAGTTCTATATTTAGTTTCCTCCCTAGATAGTCAGCCAGAAACTTCACATGAAGACTGGAAATATATCCTGTGCTAGCTTTATGTAAGACTCTGATATACGAAACACTTTCACGCACCCTTGCCTGCCATATACAGGTCATTATACCCAGATGGTATGTGATTTTCGTGGGATATACAAACCGATGTATCTCCCACAACACTGGCTTGACTTGACATAGGGAGTGATATTGTAACTCAAATTTCAAATATCATTACAAAAACTCTCAAAACCATTTTGAAGATAATACTAGCACAATTCTCTGTCTGTCAGATAGTTTTAGGATTTATAGACAGTAGGATTTAGCTGTGAGAAATGCCTGTAACAATTTTTTTTATAAAAGAAAGCTTTGAAAGCCTTATGGTTGAATGAAATAGCTACAATGTAAATGGTAAAACCATATTCTATTACCTATGGGCCACTTCATTAAGTTCAGTAATGTAGGAGATTAAGATGTCTTTCACTGGAATCTCCCCAAAAAATGACCAATTCCAGATGGACTAACATGGAATTAGAGTTTAAAAACTTGGTAACGGCATCAACTACAGATTTCGGGATAAGCTGAAGTCATTCATGAAGGAACGATCCCTATTATACAAAGCCGCAATTGAAAATTGGAATTTACATGTCACTGGTTACACTATCGAATACCTCTCATTCCTATTTTCTCATATTTCCTGCATAACAATATGATCTTGTATATACTCTTTTCCTAAATGGTTGGTTTGAAATTAGCAGGAACAGACATTCGGTTGAATAGAAACAAATTGATCTGGTTGCACATTCTTTATGTTTTAAATTTTGCTCACCCACATAAATGAGAACAATTCATTAGCCTACTTCCTTGGGTTTTTTAATTAATGAGAGAACCCTGCTCAGCTTAAGTTAAGTTAACAACTTAACAGAAGTTAACTGAGCTATTTGGAGTAGATGTAACAAAAATCTTAAACTTGTACTGAATAATATATTTAGTTTTTCTCTAATATTTCTTTCGTGAAGATATATATATATACGTAACATGAAGTATTAGTTAAGTCTTCCACACACACAGTTCCTTGGCACTTAAACCTGTGGTCCTAATTTTCGAGTATCATATTTCGACTACATATTGGTGTTTTAAAAACTGTAACAATTTCACTTATTTTATAAAACATTTTAGCAGATTACAACTTAAGAATAACTTTCTGTTGAATTCTTACATTTCCATACTTCAATTATAACTAACCCAATTTTTTCAGAATACTATATGCTTAGAACACAGGATAGGTAAGACTTTTATGAAATTTTACAATTCTACAGGTTGATATTCATAATGTAGCCTATATAGAATATGACTGTGTTTTTTGTTGATTATTTGAAACACATGTTTTGACCGGTCTCGCTGTTAGTTCCACTATTAAGTTATTCTCTATGAATATGTTACGGATGTACTTCACACATATACTTTGCTATAAAAGGTGAAATACATTTGGTAAATAGTTCAGTAAAGCTTATGAGATCGATAAGGGAAGAACATATCCGACTCACGCGATCACAAAACAGTAACCTTGGTAACGGCTCTCCCATGTTACTCTACTACTATTATTAAACTGCACTATTCACCTTTTTATATAATGGAGACACAGTCAAGCTTCCATCGAGAACATTTAGTTACAGATATTAGTAAATTGCATATTTATTCAAAGTTCTTTGAACTGGATAAACTATACAAATTTAGAATAATTCTTTGGAATACTAAGAACATAAATTTACTATCAATTAATAGAGATGGTGGGTCATACTACGCTTTATTTTTTTATAATGCAACATGGAGATTAAAAAAGTAACCCTACGATGATATTTCAAAGTAATATGAAATAACCATATATGAGATTATATATTAATACGTTTAGTTAGATTAACATAGCAAATTATCAAGATTTATCATCTGATTTGATTAAAGAATGTATCTACCTTAAATTAAAATATTGAATGTCTTTTTTATACCAAATATTTACACATAACAAATTTTTTTGAAGAACTTAATAATTGCTTGGGATAATATTATAGAGCAATGAGATCGTCCTGCACAAATTTTATTGAAATATGTAGCTGAAATAGCTAAATGTCAAGAAGAAAATTTTGTATATCATGAAATTTATCATTTATTTTTAATGATTATACAAAATATTACTAGGCAATTCTGAAACTTTCTAAAAAGTTTTCAAATCTTTTCAAAAGTAATGATGGACTATCTAAAGTAGTCGGGTGATATTGAGAGAGCAGAATTAAATTTTTTTATCCTATTAGTAAACAACATTTGAACTAGCAAATGAAAAAAAAACAGATTTTATCATAGATTTTAGATGGAATTTTTCCTTATAAACATTATGCTTTTATATTTCTGGAACAAGAAAATAACAAGATGGTCATTCATTTATGTTACATTATTTAATAACTTTGTACCGTTCTGTTTTCTAAAATTGAAATAAGAAACATTATAAAAATGTAAAGAAATTTAAAACTTTGGTCAATGAAGTACCAGTGAAAGAACCAATTCTTAATCTAAAAGCGATGTTATTTTTCAAACTACAATAGATTTAAATCAACTTTGGAGTCTGGACCATTTAAAACTGTTTTAAATTTATGTTACTTTGGATTATGATTCTTTGAAAATGTAAATTTTCAGATCTATAAACGTGGACGTAACATTAGTTTCATAAGACCTGAAGATAATGATGCTATATTGAAAACAAAGATTGCAAAATGACAAGCCATTTAACGAAAACACTACAACTAACCAATTTTTTACTGTAGTTCCAATGATTTATTGTTAAACCACGAGTAAAATTCTATTTGTTATTGAAATTACAAAACTCAAAATATTGTATTTAAGGTTCTAGATTATAAACAACCTATTAATTCGATATTAGAAACATTTATATATATATATATATATATATATATATATATATATATATATATATATATATATATTCAACCCTAAATTAGTTTTGATTGGTTTTAAAAAAGGTAGACCAAGTAATCAGGAAAAATCCATCAAAATTCGATAGTTTTAATGTAAAAATAATTAGGGTACAATTGATTAGTTCTTCTTATTAAGATGAATTGGAACGTTAATTTCCAGGGGGCTTTTTAGAATTATGTATCAGATGTATCAAGATTTTAAGAACATCTGCAAAAGTATTGAAATGTATAGCCCCAAATAATTTATAAACAATAGAACTATTTATGTTATTAATTCAACGAATGATACAATGATCAATATAGATGTTTCAAATGCCGTAATACATTCTGTCCTAAGATGTTGTTATTTCTTAGAATTTATCAGAAATTTAATAACGTTTTTGAAATATTTGATCAAAAAATTAAATTATTTAAATATATTTTTATATTTATATTATTTTATTTTATATTTTCTTGTAGTTCAAAAATATATTCTTTAAATATTGAAACATTTCTTTGATTTTCGCATTAATCTGTATAATCTTAACCATCATATCCTAAATAGTTACACAATAAAATGAAATTATTAATATTTCTTCAGTTGTAGAAATACAATCATTCGTTTTGAAAAAAAAAATATTTCTTAGTAGCTTCCGTTCAATAATATCTCTTTGTATTTATAAAAGCATAATCCGCTTTATAAAATAATGAAGACACTTTTGGTATAAACTATTATAGATGTGTAGAAAGAGCAAAAAGTATTAATAAAACACATCTAGTTTGTAAACATTGCAATCTAATCTTGCATTAAATACCGAAACCTATGAAATATCGAAATATATTAACACATTTCAATAATCCGCTTCCTAAATTACAGTATGGGCACAAAACTTAAACACAATTTGTTTAATAACTGAGATGAAGGGATGGACATCTTGAATTATTTATGATCTAGAAAAAAAATTATGGTTGCCTGTAAAGTCGGTTTTACGGGCGAAGATTTTACGTGACAACGTCTTTTTCTCGGTAGAATATTTATTGATATGAATATTATTAAATTGCACAATAGGAACAAGGAATTGAATGAAAATAAGAATTGCACAAATTTTAACTATAGAAATATATTTTGTTTACTAAAACATTGTACATAATTTGAAATTAATTAAAATTTGTTATTGTAAATGGTAAAGTTGAATAAAACATTTACTAAAATTGGAATTTGAAATTCTTGCTAAACACAGTTAAATTCTAACTCCGCGCGTGGTGATTGGTCGGTTTAGTTCGTTTGTTTGGTCGCACTGTTATGACAGGTTAGAGGTTATAATTTGTTATTTTAAATGTTTGACTAGCAATACGCGCTGTTTCTTCTCAATCGACTGAATTACGATTGATTGCAGAGTGATTTAAACTAATAATTTACTTAACACTATCAACATTTGTCAATAGTATGACATAACCTATAAACTCAGTTTCTCAACTTTTGTGTCAATCTAACAATTAATCAATCAATCATAGTTTACGATAATGAAATATCAGTGAACAATTATTTACCTTTATTGTTGTAGTTGTTGTAAATGACGAATCTAAGCACTCCACATTTTCACGAATAAACATAGTTATCTGCTTTATCCCGTGCGGCGGACCCACAGTTATCTGCTTTATCCCGTGCGGATCCCATGCGGCGGACCCACTGGACGGGCATCGTAATTATTTACACTTTTTCATGGTGCTTTAAAACTTTTATCTTTTTCAGCGCCGCATGGTGGCGAGTTACATCAATGGGCATATCTTGTAATCCTTCTCTGTGAAAAATATATATATATGTACAAATTTTCATAATGAAAGGTCAAATAGTTTACGATTCTAAAATAAGGGACATAATTGTAACATGTGAAGAAGATTAATGATAAACTTAGGTTTACAATCATTGCAGGGTTAAAGGAATTAATAATAAAGATACGAATAAAAGATACACTTACACTTAGTTTTCACTGGCAAAAGACAGTTAAATATAAAGAGCATGTACAATTTAATTTCTAAAATAAAAATTTTTTTGATTATACTTCAAGACTTGACAACATTACAAATTTATTTTCTTTGGTTCGAAGCATCTTTGTTTTATTTCTAAAAGATTTTCCATTGATTCAAAGATGGTGAATGGATTTGAAGCAGATATATTAGCATTCCAAAAGATTTTACATTGGTTCAAATCAGATTTGACAATATTTTAATAGATTATATATGTGTGTGTATATTTAATTATTTATTTCTATTTATATTCTAAGCGGATCTGCCAACTTTTCTATTACATTTTCTTACAAAAGATTTGATAAAATTCTCATAAAGTTTTATAAAAAAGATTGGAGAATATTCCTAATAGTTTTAACGTTGACCCTTTAAAACATTTCCATATAGATTTTACATTTATTAGAAGATGATTTGACAGCATTTCCCACAAATTTGTATTTTATCGTAACAGATTTTTCATTCATTCCAAACAGATTTTAAATTGGTTCCAAGCGGACTTTTCAACATTACCAATAAATTTTACATTTATTCCAAGCAGACTTTACATAATCGAAACAGATTTTACAATATTTCTATACATTTTTAATAGATTCGAATCATAGTTTTCAACGTTCCAATATAATTTACATTGATTACATCTAAATTTTACACTGAAGCCAAACAGATTGTACATTGATTCAATGAAAATTGCGCATTGATTTCAAGCAGATTTTACATTTATTCAAAGCAGATTTTTCAATAAATCTAGCCACTTGTGACTAGGCAAGCAACTAAGCGGCTTATAAAATACTCAAAATTCAATGTCCTACAACAAAAATCTGCATATAATCTCGTGGTCTTGGAATTTAGAATATAATCTGTTTATGTCAATTTAAAAATAGTGTGTCAGGTTATTCATGTAACTATATGAGTCAATATATGCATATATATATATATATATATATATATATATATATATATATATATATATATATATAAATTAACAGGGCATTTTGTAAACTTACATACCTAATTTGACAAATTAATTACAGTTTATTGTAAATGTCAATCGAATTATATAGTGGAAAACATTATATAACAGTTTTAACATATCATTATTATAAATAAAACACCCAAAAATGAAAATATACTCTAGAACTAGGTCATTGTTACTACTATGCATGATCTATTCAACAACACCAACTATAATTTTCTTCCAAACTCGATACAAATTTCGATGTGGATATTTATATTTCATGAATCCATTTTAGCAAGAGAAAGTTATACCAGTTGTGTAAACTTTTGTGAACTGTAATAAAAAACAAAGCTGTAAAATTCCAAGGGTAGAATTAGGCTCACTGTATCTGTACAGTTCTTATTGGTTTATTTATAATTTGCAAGCTATAGATATTTCTTTTATGAATGACAGTTAATATTCTTTTGTAATCAGGTGTGCTTTTGCACTGAATTATTGTATTTTGAATTCCAAGATGACCGAAATTATCATCTAATTAAAGTTACAATAGTGATTTTTAATAAATTATAGAGATAAGACATCAGCAATTGGATAGAAGATTTAAGAATTACAATGTAAATTTTACTAAATGATCCTTTAAAATATTGGAAGTATTAATACAAGGATACAGTAGATGTGCATGAGTTATATAGCAATCTTTAGTACAGTAGATCAGAAATATTTGGTTGGTTTTGATATACAACAACCCCGCTAATCTCACCAGTAAATAATTCATTTCCGTAATGTTTTCACATCTAGAAAAACTAACTTCTTTTTGATAGCACTTATATATTATTTAATGTATCTTGTCTCATCTTTCTCACATTAGAATTTGAAATATATTCAATGAACTCAAATAGTATAATTTTAAATGTAATAAAACTACTTCAACATTTTTAAATCTAAAACATGTCGCTAGTATTTTTTATACTTAGTAGATGATAAGCAAAGTGTAAAAATTTAACAGTCTCCTACTTTAAAACTCCATACACGTTAATTGCATACGTTTTATGTGTTTACAAATAAAATGTTCAAAGAAAATTATAATTATAATTTTATCAAGTTTTTAAAGATATACATAACATTTATGCTAAGCGTAAGGTCATAGTTATCTACCACCCATTAGTTATTTGCCTAAGGAAAGGGAGAATGTTCAGTGAATAGACAAAATATATTTGTTGAGCGGTTTAGTGCAGAGATTTCTATGTACTATGGAGCTTTTTAGGTTTTTTAGCACGTGATATAAAAAAAAATCAATTTTATTGACATTAAGGAGAAGTTTGTATTCATCAGTCCTGTTTGTGGTGCTCTGCACACAAACCGGACCGTCAACAAACATGTTCACAAATGGTTGGAATCTTGTGTAATTATTTGTGTTCTATACACATCTACTGTAGAACTGCTGGATTAATCTTACAATGGTTCATAATAGAGTAGTTTAAATACCTTTATTCCCCTAAACTAATAGATTATTTTATATCTGAGAGTACTGCTTGTTGTGATGATCATACCTATATCGCAGTCACGATGCTAAAAAAGAACGTATTCAATGACGTTCGAAAGAACTGTTCGTATTCCTACTTTACTTAAAACACTATGGTACATACTCCCTATAATACAACTTAAATAAATAGTTCTCTTTCAAATTAATAACTCACTTATTAAGATGTATGAATGACTAAGATTGATGAATAATTTGCTATCTGTAAGTGACATTCTATTTGACAAATTAAGGACGTAAGTATTAAGATACTAAAGAATAAATACACACCACTGGGAGTGTGCTGTATTTAATAGCGTGAATCATATAGTCCTCCATTTAGTTTGAGAATTGTGAGTATTGTATATTTTTCATTTTTATAACTAACTATACTCAACAACTTACATTAATACATTGTACAGATATTTACAACAAAACAGTAAACTTCATTCCTAACATCAGACTAAGAAGATTTATTTTTGAAAATTCCTTAATTATTAATACTTAATATGAATATTATACAATATATTATACAATATATACTTTGAGTTTAAACATGCAAGGTTTTCTTTACATCAAATTATTTAATCTAAATCTTTACGTAAGTATGTACGTAAAGTATAATAGTTTTTTTCTGAAATGCAATTTAGTTGTATTTCTAGTTTAAACAATATTGCCTCACTCGTGGAAAACTTAAAATTGTCGAATATGAAGCTAAATACATTTCCTCAGTAATACAGATTGAAGACTAATGAAAACTAATCTTAAAAATAAAAATGAATGGCGAAATGTGTTGGTAAGCGCTAATCTCGATAACGGCTGGACCAATTTGGTAAATTCTTTTTGTGAAATGTCCATTGAAATCCGGGGAAGATTTTTATGAAGAAAAAGTTAAGAAAAGTTACCTGGAATATTTTGGAATTCAGAAAAAAATTTAGTTTTTGCGTTTCATAATTCAAATTAAACTGGCACTAAACAGCTGTTGACAGCTATAATTCTAAAAAATTTCTGAAACATCTGTTTGATTTAAATTATATTAATAATAAGTAAACAGTGCTTGATCGGTAGTGTAATGCAGATAGTAAATATAAAAATTAATATATAAACTTTTCTCCAGGTTGCGCCAGTGACGAATTAAAATCATCAAATACATTAAATACTGTTATAAAACCAACCTTAATGAACAAAGTTATGAATGTTTTCACGTAACTTACTTTCAACTGGTAGACTTCCTTTACATTATGATATTACATTTTAACAATGGCTTATGGAAAAACAGAGAAATGAATACTAACATGCCTCAGCGATTCATTCTTTCCCTGGCTACAGTCCAAAAAGCAAGTGTAATGCACAACTTTAATAACGATTATTTTGCATAACCTTAATAAGAATTTTCTTGTTATTCCAAAAGTACATAAGAAGTAGGTAGGACTTCCCCCTATGTTGTAATAGGCTTCTCAGTCCTACTTTTTTGTGTATTTTCTTCATTAGCACAAGGCAAACTCAACTATGTCAACACCATTTTGACCAAAATAGATTTCCGAGAACTACATATTCGAACGTATATATTATTTTGATCGATGCAATATGGCAAGTTAAACTGTGACGTATTAGGTAAGTGAATTTAAACGGTCTTAAGTAGGCACTTTTTAACCGAAGTAGGCATCTCGGTCCTACGTAAGTATATATATTTTTTCTTCGTCAGAACAACGAGGAAAACACTCTACTATAGTACGGGAAATATTTTAGACCTGAAATATGACAAGGACTGATAATATACGCTTTTTGACCGAAGTAAGTTTCCGAGACCTGTGTGATCCGAGATTTGTGTTTTATTGATCGGGATGACTAGATAGATTCAGCTGTGACTTTATGTATATAATTAATTAGAACCGGAAATGCTCCTACAAGTACCAAACATGATATAATAATTAAGTTAAACTCTGATATGATTTACCATTAACTTAAATAATATCTACCTAGTGTATGCCTACTTACGTTTTAAAATTTTTATAGGACTCCTATCATATTACATCATAATTGCTTTTACTAAGTAATATAAGGACGTCGGTTCTAAAGATTGCTTGCAAAGCCGCGGGTAACAGCTAGTAAATTATAATAGTGTTATCTGGAAACTTAGTTTACAATGTGTAATTTTTGAATGGATTTCTTCTTTTACCAAAGGTAGTGAAATATCATTGAAATTTATGAAAGGTAAAAAATATATTCTTGATTTAAAACCTGGCGGAACATACACTTTAAATTAAATTTTTTCTCCATGCAGATTCTTTAAAACTACACTCGGTCATTCAAAACTTATGTGATGATTTAATTTATAGCATGTTCCACCAACCCATATTTGTTAATTTTTTCTTTTTAATGATTATATTTGCATTTTGTAATTTTGTTTTTGTTTGTACATGATTGTATCCATTATAAGATTTTTAGCACCCACGTTCAATTTTTTGGTTGCAATCACTTAATAGTGTTAATTTTTTAGAACTCCATAGATTGCTATATGAGATAAAACCAGTAAGCATGTTAAATGTATACTTTATGTTACGAAAACTATGGGACTCCTTTTATATTTAGAATAGTTACCGTGGTGAGATAGTTAGGATTTTATATTTTAATTATTTGCTTGTTATTTTTATTTTAAATTTAAGATAGTTCAATAATTAATGTAGGTTATTTATTATTAATAAGAAAATCAGTATTATATTTTTCTTTTAAACTTTTTTCTTTTCATCAATTACTAAATTATCAATCTCCATGAAGAAACTTTGTACTAGTCCCATTACACAAGTTGATGATGATTTGAATAACACCTAAACATAGTTGTCTTTTGTTCAGTGTTTGTGTACTAAGGTACTGTCCACTGAAAGTTTCGCTGTAATCTCCATGAAGAAACTTTGTACTAGTCCCATTACACAAGTTGATGATGATTTGAATAACACCTAAACATAGTTGTCTTTTGTTCAGTGTTTGTGTACTAAGGTACTGTCCACTGAAAGTTTCGCTGTAATCTCCATGAAGAAACTTTGTACTAGTCCCATTACACAAGTTGATGATGATTTGAATAACATCTAACCATAGTTGTCTTTTGTTCAGTGTTTGTGTACTAAGGTACTGTCCACTGAAAGTTTCGCTGTAATCTCCATGAAGAAACTTTGTACTAGTCCCATTACACAAGTTGATGATGATTTGAATAACATCTAAACATAGTTGTCTTTTGTTCAGTGTTTGTGTACTAAGGTACTGTCCACTGAAAGTTTCGCTGTAATCTCCATGAAGAAACTTTGTACTAGTCCCATTACACAAGTTGATGATGATTTGAATAACATCTAACCATAGTTGTCTTTTGTTCAGTGTTTGTGTACTAAGGTACTGTCCACTGAAAGTTTCGCTGTAATCTCCATGAAGAAACTTTGTACTAGTCCCATTACACAAGTTGATGATGATTTGAATAACACCTAAACATAGTTGTCTTTTGTTCAGTGTTTGTGTACTAAGGTACTGTCCACTGAAAGTTTCGCTGTAATCTCCATGAAGAAACTTTGTACTAGTCCCATTACACAAGTTGATGATGATTTTAAATAACACCTAAACATAGTTGTCTTTTGTTCAGTGTTTGTGTACTAAGGTACTGTCCACTGAAAGTTTCGCTGTAATCTCCATGAAGAAACTTTGTACTAGTCCCATTACACAAGTTGATGATGATTTGAATAACACCTAAACATAGTTGTCTTTTGTTCAGTGTTTGTGTACTAAGGTACTGTCCACTGAAAGTTTCGCTGTAATCTCCATGAAGAAACTTTGTACTAGTCCCATTACACAAGTTGATGATGATTTGAATAACACCTAAACATAGTTGTCTTTTGTTCAGTGTTTGTGTACTAAGGTACTGTCCACTGAAAGTTTCGCTGTAATCTCCATGAAGAAACTTTGTACTAGTCCCATTACACAAGTTGATGATGATTTGACTAACACCTAAACATAGTTTGTCTTTTGTTCAGTGTTTGTGTACTAACTAAGGTACTGTCCACTGAAAGTTTCGCTGTAATCTCCATAAAGAAACTTTGTACTAGTTCCCATTACACAAGTTGATGATGATTTAAATAACACCTAAACATAGTTGTCTTTTGTTCAGTGTTTGTGTACTAAGGTACTGTCCACTGAAAGTTTCGCTGTAATCTCCATGAAGAAACTTTGTACTAGTCCCATTACACAAGTTGATGATGATTTGAATAACATCTAACCATAGTTGTCTTTTGTTCAGTGTTTGTGTACTAAGGTACTGTCCACTGAAAGTTTCGCTGTAAAATAATTATTTCTTAATTTTGTGCTTTGTTTGTTATTACAACGACAAGAAAATTAATTTCACCATAAACCTAATTTTCATTGTAAATTATATTGACGGTCCAGTTGTTTGGATGTGTTTAAAAATCTAATTTTGAATGTTCGTTTTAAATTCTAACATACCAAAGACATCATCGACATATCTTAACAAAACTTATTATTAAAATTTGTTAAAGGCAATGTCTTTAAAGTTGTCAATAAATATTGTACTACGTATTGGGCTTAGAACACCACTCACACGTAGGTCTAAAACTTAATTGTAAAATTTGTTTTGTACCTGATAGTAGTTGTGGCTAACATATACAGTTAATAGTTTCATCACGCAGTTAATAGATAAAGGTGTTTCTTAAACTGTGGCTGTTATCATTAGTAAGTAGATTTTTAATTAAACTTAACACTTTAAGGGCAGTTACGTTAGTTAACAAACTATTTACGTCATAGCTGAGCATAATTCAATTGTAATTAATGTCATTTTTTAATTTGCTGGTAATTTCTTCATAATTATGTATGTAAGAATTAGATAGTCAAAATAATGCATTAATATTAGGTAAAACATATTTAGAACTTTGATAAAGGAGAATTAATGGAAATTGTTATCGGTCTAGTACAAATTAAATCTTTGTGAATGTTTCGCTATCCATACAAATGGGATGGCTTTTAATATTGAGGGCTTAAGTGTATAATAAGAGGTTTATCTAGTAAATTTTTGTAATTTATTTATTTTCTGTTTCATAATTACCTAAAGTTTTATTGTAGTATCTATATCTAAAGAAATATATTCATCAAAGTTAATTAATTTATTCATTTTACTATCAAACGTTTCCTTGATTAAGATAACTTACCTTTTCAGCAAAAATTATTACTATAAGTTCACCATTTCTTACTAATTTACGAACACTAATATCTGTAAAAATCATGTAGATCTTTGGTGTACTTTATTTTTTCAGTGGTTGTAGTAGATGTTTTTTTCTGGACGAAGGCACGTAAAAATGTTCGGAAATTAATTGATTTCCAGCTGAGTCTATATCCAAGTATGAAAAGTTATCATTACATTTTGAAAAGCTTAAGCCTTCGTTCAACCAGTTTAGATCACAATCTCTCACGGCATTGTTTAGAAAGAGCAAGAACGAATTGATTGTGTGTCTATCATTATCAGAGGAAAATAGTTCAGCGGGAGAAAAATTATATATGTTACTTTATTCAAACTGAAAATCCTTAAAAATGTCTATACTTATTTAGTAAAAAAAATTTTTAATTGTATCACTGACATCATCAAACGCTTTTGCTTGAAATATAGCAAATTCAATAAAATGTAATCTTTAAAAGAGTAGTTGGTTAATAGTTTAAACATGATTAGCGTACTAAGATTAACTCTGTTTCCAATGTTTGATCTCTTCTGTTAGCGATACATTCATAGGATTACGTAAAGCAGAACTTATAAATTATAAGCGAAATTTAAACCTTTCATTTTAATTAAATTAGAAAATATAACACATTTATGGCATTTCTTTCTTGATTGGAATGTATGTGTGCATGGACTATTTTTTCCTGTACAAAATACGTAGTCTTCCCTTGTCGCTTTGATCATATATCTTTTATAGTTTCAGCGTAGTGTTCTTGATAGACGTGGAATGGGTTTATAGTTGAAGGCATTTTTATTACTTACAAATATTTTTTTAAGTGCTTTAGCCGGTTAGGGTATTTACAGTTAATGTAAATAGAAAACGTGTGTAGTATTACAATGTTCTGGAAGTAACAAACATTTATTCAATACTAAAACGATACTACTTCCATCCTATATACAACACAGGGAACCTATAGAAATCCAAGATACAGAATCTACTAGACTTTATGACATGAAGTAATCAATAACTGATACGTTAATAAAAAATAAATGTCTTATGCAAAATGAAATATTGACATATAATCGTATAATAATGTGAGTAGGCCACAGAATAAGAATATGAACTAAATTAAATCAAAGAAATGAATTTTTTCTTCTTGGTATTTCTTATGAGAGTTATGTAGCATGATGGTATATATGTAAAATCTTCTGTAATAATGAAGAGCATGTACACCATAACCAATTTCTTTGTACTAATTATTGCCATTCAGCACAACATATTATAGAAAATAACAATTTTTCATGAACATATTATACATATTATTTTATGTACATTACATATTTTATTATGATATTTACAATAATAAGAGAAAATTTTAGAAAATGCTTGGAAAAATTTTAAGTTATATTTATATACCTTACATATGAGTAACCATTTTCTAAAATTGTCTCCTTTTACTATCTACCTAACAAGGCCCACAATAAACATAATGTCATACTAAGATGGACTCTATAACTTGCAGGAATGTACGATCCCATATACAAGTAAACATATTAGTACAATATTGCTTTATGAGGCCATAATTTAGCATCCTATATAAGAAAAATAATAGTATACTAAAGCGCGATCGTAAATAAACAATTTGGAAATAATCGGCAAATATATTTATTATTTAGTATTTTAATTTTTTGGTTTTTTTAGAGTTTACTGTATTCCAAAACTGTTTCCTGCAACGAGCAACAAACAACAAGAAACTATTTTCACCTGTTTAAATGTAGAATTAATTTAAAATTTACTACTTACTTCTGCAAACGCACAGAGAATCCATATACGAATACATCAATAATATTTTAAGGCTTCATGGATTTCATTACTTGCTAATTACATAAATAAAAATTCACTTGTTCAAAATAAAGTAATATACGAGGGTCATTCAAATATAAACAAGACTTTTAACTTATACGTTTATTAAAGCTAAACAATACAATGATTACATGTTACTGCTTTTCTACATAGTCTCCCTCAACTCACACACACTTTTCCCAGCGTGAGGATAGCTTATGGATCCCTTCTTCATAAAACATTTGAGGTTGTGTCTTGAACCAATTGCACACAAATTCCTGTACTTCCTCATCACTTTCAAAACGGTTTCCACCAAGTGCTTCTTTGAGAGGACCAAATAGGTGAAAGTCACATGGAGACAAATCTGGGCTGTAGGGAGGATGTTCCAATGTTTCCCAATGAATTTGGCGTAATTTCTCTTGGGTCAAGGCAGCTGTGTGAGGCCTAGCATTGTCATGAAGCAAAATGACATCTCTGATTGGCTGATTACGCCTTTTGTTCCGAAAGGCTGCTTTTGCTTGCTCAAGAAATTGACAGTAATAAGCAGCGTTCACAGTACGACGTTCGTGTAAAAAGTCAATAAGCAAAACGCCTTTGCAGTCAAAAAAGATGGTGGCAAGAACTTTCCCAGCAGACAACCGTGTTTTGGCTTTCACAGGGCGAGTTTCGTCTTTCCTTCGCCACTCCATTGACGCCATTTTGGATTCAGGAGTGTAGTGATGGACCCACGTTTCATCACAGGTTATTATGCGATTTAAAAAACCATTCCCCTCTCTCTCAAGCCGATTAAAAAGCCTTTGGCAAATGTCTCTCTGGGTTTGTTTTTGATCGAGAGTCAGAAGCCGAGGGACCCATCTTGCACAAATTTTCCGAAAACCCAGATGCTCTGTGACGATGGAATGCACACTACCATGACTAATTTCCACTTCACTGGCAATTTCATCTACCGTTAAGCGTCGATCATTTTCAAGAAGTTCACGAACAGCACAAATGTTCTCATTAGTCAAACTGGTCCTTGGACGCCTATTGTGACTTCCATTTTCAACTGTTTCACGTCCGCCTTTGAACTTTTAACCCAATCGTACACTTGAGAACGTGATAAAGTCTTATCCCCAAACTGAGTTGTCAGTCTAACAAAAATTTCACTTGGTTTAACACCTTCGTTTGTCAAGAACTTAATAATAATTCGTTGCGCAACTGCAGGTACAACCTCTTGTTCAGACATGGCTACAATGACAAACAAAACAGCACTGAGAACGCATTGTTGCAGCTTTCCCCCTACCACTACTGCAACATGGCTACCTGCTACAACCTGGACGTTGGGTATAGTAATAAAAGTCCTGTTTATATTTGACTGACCCTCGTAATAATCCAAATTAAAAAAAAACTTCAAAGTTGTGTACATTAGTTTTGCCATATAAGATATACTACTAGTGTTAAACTATTTCAGTTCTAAAAATGGAATTTTTCTCGTTTATAGTATGTACAATTATTAGTGGATGCTATTGAATAAAAACTACAAAGTAAAATTATGTGAATCTACATCAAACATTACTAAGGAAACAACAGCCAGGTTTTAATTATCACAAGATAAACGTATTCCGTTGCAACAGTCTCTATAAAAGAGGAGCAGTGTTTTCAGAATTTCACAATTAATCCGTAGGAGTCGTTCCTCAGTGAGCAATTATTTTAAACTTTTAAGTGAGTCAACGGTAAAAATTAAAGTGCTGGGTCATAACGGTTTTATTTTCTTGATGGGTCAAAATCGTATCGTGCAAAGTGCAGTGTAACAAAATACCTGAATTAAACATAGTAATTTAGAATTATCGCCTCAGATGGTAAAATTTTAATTTTAATGAAATCTATTAATAATGAGTGACAAGTATAACTGACATAGTGCATGTTACTGTGCCCAATCATCATTCTAAATAAAAAAATATTAAAAAGAGCAATAGCTTCATTACAAACGTTCCACAACGAAATAACTAGAATATTGTTATTTCCTTGATATATGGTAAGACCAACAATTACTGAACAACTATTCAGTAGCGGAATGATATTGGTGTACAGGCTGTCATAATATGTATAAAATGAAGATGTCTTAAAACAATTCATAAACATAACCATTATTACATTATAAAAAATATAAAAAACAAGAGACAAAATATTAGGTTTATATAGCATACATTTCCAATAGAGACAACCATATCAAGTAACTAAACAATTTACTCTCTTTAGAATAATTTAAGTTAAAAAAAAACACTTTTAACACTATTTGTAATAATTTTCCAATACGTAGATATTAATGAGAGTTAAAAAATAAATCACTCAGTTATATGACTAAATATTGATAGACTCGTATTTATTGTCATAACAGGTATGGAAATAAAAATTCATGTTCTTGGTTTGTGTTTTCGATAAAACAAAGGGCTATATTTAACAAAGAAAATAAACATAAAGAGTGTTTATCAGAAACATGGATATAAGTCTAACTCTACAAGTTTCACACTCATAGGTTTGTTCAGCTTTCAATACCCTCAGTATTATCAATACTGATATATTATTCAATCCTTGAAAGGTTTTGTGATAGTTTGACGAAACATTTTTAATTGAAGCTAAAGAAAATCTTATTTTTCTTCAAAGTTAGCACTGAGAAGGTAAGTAATTAAGTTTGATGAAGTAGGTTGCTTAATGTATAACAACTCTGTTTTTCAATATAATTAACATTTAAATTTAAGCCCTTACCTAGGTACAAGCTTTTCAATGCGGTTTCCGCAGCGACGAGGAATGACCGCAATCCATCGCTTAGCTATTTTATATGTCCATGTCGCTGTCCGAGTCATATCGGAGTTTTATTGTAAAACGCACATTACTGTTAAGCACTCCTCGTACACTAATTTGTCCAACATTATTAGTATTTGTACCTAACACAGTAAAAGTTTATTATTAAAAAAGTATTGGTTGGGCCATCGGCATTCTAGAACGGCCATGTAGGAATTTAACAAAAACAATTACACCATAATTTAGTAATATTTTACATCAGTGTTTAAATTTGCAGCCAACACGGTAGAAAATTATTAACACAAATATAATGGCTGGGTAAGCGACATGCTAACGGAAATTTATAAAAAACTATGCTACGATTTAGTACTCACTTAGTACATATTCTCTACAGCAATATCAGAATGTGTAGTCAAAATAGTAACACACTATAAAAAGCGTAATGGTTGGGACAGCGAAATGTCCACCCGGACTGGTTGAAATTCCATGCCTTGTTAGAATTTAATTAAAACTATTATGCCAGGATTTATTCCTCATTTAGTATTAGTTTTTACCTAAATAGCATAATTTTTATACTAAGCAATAAAAAAGTATTAAAAAATAGTTTTTTCCATCAAGCAACTAGCTCTGAGATACTAACACAAGAGATATAGTGGCATTTCATGAAAATCATTAATCATGAAGTATTTGTTTAGTACTGATTTGCACAGTAGTATTATATTTTTACCAATTAGAGTAAACGGTTATTGACAAATCAGTAGTATTTGGAATAAGAAATGTCAGCCCGGTCAGTATTAATTTCTTTAAAAATAACACATTACAATGTAATAATGCTGTAATTTAAGAGTTAATATTAGTTGTATCCCATGTTATTTATTAACAGGTTTGAAGAATTCTATGTCACGAGTTTTGCTATTTTATTTATACTACAGGTATTTACATATGCCTATACCATAACATTTGATACAACACTAATTTTTTACGGTACTTAGTTTTATTCTAGTATCATAATTTTAATTTCCTTTACAACTAAATAACAAGAACCATGGTTAGATACATGAGAGGTTGGCCATTTTAACTAAAGCGCGCACTCAGAAAATATACGCGGCGTTAAAAAACGTCCTGGACGACACCAACTCCATTTAAATATTATTATTTATTAATAAGAAAAATATGGTTATAATTATTTTTCATCGAATATCTCCACCAAAGCATACAGTACACAATTAATAAATATATTTTATTCGTCCAACAATGTAATAAAATGAATACTAGACTTAAGAAATAGTTTTTAAAGCAGTAAGTGACTCTTCGCATCAAATAGAGGATGATCTACAAGGAGTTCGGCAAAAAACGTAAACATAGCAAGATCGTAATAAAGGGGTTATTTAGCAAGGGTGAATCCTACTAAGGGACATAACTGTTATTATATTATAAATTTCTTATTTTTTAGGTTGGGCTTTGAACTTTAATTCATGTATATCTTACATTACAATTTAAAATTATGTACATCTGTAGTAATCTTTTGTAACAGATCACTAGTCCGTAGTGCGAAATACGTATCTTGTTTTACCTAACAATCTCATGACATATCTATGATTTCTGGCATAAATGTATTATTATATATCAATTCCAGTAATAGAGCTTTTCTTAGCTGGTTAAGTGATCATCAATGAAATAATCACTAAGATATACGAGTTATTTCAAAACGATCATTAAATCAAGACAATGAGATCCGATGTAGGAATATTTTATATTTAATACTGCTGGAATTATATCGTTCTGTCCGGCACCGTTAATACTGAACAACATAACAGAAATTAATTTTGGATGACACGATCTGCAAATCACAAAGCTGTCCATAAAATAATACCTTGTATTATAGTATTTAAAATCGATTTGGCGTTTCGGTATACAGAGTGTAACAGATACATTCGTCTTAGTTTTGTCGAAGTTTTATTCGCAGAAACGAGCATAAGCCGAACATAAAGATCCACTATCTCCCAACACTACGTTAATGTCACCACTAAACGGGTGATAAATAACGTTTATAGCGTCCCAGCCTGAGTGGACTCTCTCTGTGTACTGTAACGGTTGATCATTATGCGGTTTCAACGTTAGCCCTACTTAACCTTTTTACATTTCAACTCGAAATTATTGAAATAAAAATGTACGGAATTATATTATAGTTTAGGATGCAATTTAAATTATACATAGTAAGTTCAGTAAAATATGTTTATTTGCTGAAATTTATCAAAGCCATTTCCGTCTATATGTCTACATTTATGTAAATCTCCGCATCGTATCTTGAAAAGTGAATTGACTTATAGACTTGAAAGTTTGCTTGAAAACTCGTCTCTATATAGGCAAAACCTACATTAATGAAGTATATATTCCTATTGGGCTAAGATTTAGCTAATTACATTCGTCTTATGGGTTACCATGATGGCAACGATAAAATATCAGAATAAATAAACTTAAAACAAACTGACCACAATCATGTAAGATTTAAAGAATTTTTAATCATGGATTGCAAAACATATGTGATTGGAGATTTAATGCTAAAAGTTGATGATTAGATTATTGCGTCCTTCTGTGTTGCACTACCCCATAGCTCACCAAACCTCTTATTATTTGAATATTACTATGAAACATAACCAAATGAACAAAAAGGTAATTTTATGATGTAGCGTGATATCTTGAGAAATGTTCCATCTGTGGTCTTTTGAATGTTTACCTTTAAATGAAGCTCGTACCCAAACATACAAGAATTAGTATTCTTGGGCGACCACTGAATTTGGCTGAGCACAACACTCAGTAGACTAACACATTTTTTATATTTCTCTGTAGGGGGGATTTAAAAATGTATTTTCTTTTGTCTGTCTGTCTTTGTCTGTATATATGTTCGCAATACATCTCGAGGTTTAAATTACCTATAGATATAGAATTCGACCTCACCGAGGCCTGCTACGCAAATCGTGGTGTGACGTAATCCTACTTTCTATATATTATATGTTCGAGGTGATTCCTCAATTTAACAAAAATAAATGCGTTACAACAGGATGGATATCCTTGAGTTGAAAAGAAACGTAGGCTCCTTAACTATGGAATAGTTTAATGTGCAGTTTAATCAAACAGAATTACTACACTGGTGAATGGCAAGTGAATACTACTAAGAGTAAATCATCCCATCATGAGCAAAATAAAACATTTTCAGAACGAAAAATTAAAAGCTAGATGTTGCTGTTAAATAAATGTCAGACTTATGTTTCATACAGTTTTAAAAAATACAGTATATGATTATCATGTTGTTGCCTATTTTAGACGTCTATCACTCTTTTTTCCAGCCTAGGAATACATCGAGTAACCGGTTTGAAATCATTTACAGTTAAACTTTGTTTTTTTTTAATCACTGCAAGTCTTCGAGTTTATTAAGTGACTCCTCTTTTCTAATCAAAATTATAATTTCAAGTAATAATAGTCATTATAGTAATGTAACACTTTGGTATCCTAAGTAGTTAAATAATTGAAAACATATTATAAATCTAAATAAATAAAAATCATAAAAATTACCAATTTTAAAAACTTCTTCAGGTTTTTTTGACGTAAAATATAAATTTCTATTTTATTTTATATGCCATTACCGTCATATCAGTAGTACCTTCATACCCTTATATCAGTGTATTGAATGGTATAAGAATAATCGTGTATTCTTCGCGCAGTCTTAAAACAATTCAATTAATTTTAAACGTTTTTCTCCAGACCGATTTTAAATGATGTATTATCTATTAGAGAATTACTTGTGTACTAATGGTGCCTTTTTATCTGCCATTTTGTGTTCATAACTCATCGAAATAGTCACGTTGAAATACTCAGGATAGTGGTAAAATTTATTTAATGTTCATTGAAAATATTCTTTTACAGCGTAGTTTTGCTGTTATTACCGTAGAAAAATCAACAGTTGCTTGTACGGATAAATTTTTATGATTTAGTTTGTCTCCAACTGTTGATGAAATACATTATAACATTAAATGAGATACTATATTAATAATAAATACAGAAGTTTGTTATTTTCATATTAAAACTAATTTATACTTGAACTAAACTAGGAAAATATTAGTTTAGATTATACCTCGTATAGTAAATATTGCTATTTTTACATATTCCAGCGCTTTAACTTAGGGCACTATTAAAAATAAAATTTCTTCAAATATTTTTGATAATCATGAAAAAATTAATGGTGGGATGAATTAACTTTCAACCAGAATTTATTGCGCTTTAAATTAGGGCACTATTAATAATAAAATTTCTTCAAATATTTTTGATAATCATGAAAAAATTAATGGTGGGATGAATTAACTTTCAACCAGAATTTATTGCGCACTAATTGCAGTATAACACGGTAACGTTCCCTTTAGAGTTAAATATTAGATACAATGTTAGAGTGGATTATGCAAACGATGCCGATGTTATAATATCTCTCCAATTCATAAGAGGATAAAGTAATGTACTGCAACGCTGCGACTTGGTCATGCCTCAATTTTTTTCAGGTTAGCACTGACTGTAATGTTGGAAGCATATTAATTACTCGCTCTGCTACAGGATGAAAGTCCCAGCCCAATGTCTAGAGAGCTCCCCGAGGCTATCGACAGAGATTTGCTCTCAGACTCAGACTCAGTTGATGTGGTAGCTCATCCTGTTTTGTTTTGTTTTTGTTTTTATGTAAATAATGATCTAAAACTAGATGTATTAAATAATTAACTAAAGCTTGAAATTTTACATTATTTACATTTCAGTAACACTACGTTACGATATCTGCAAATAGTCTAACCTAACACATAATTACAATCCAGTGGATTATACCACTCGATTTAAAATCCATAATAATAGTGTATTTATTCAAAAACATTTGCACTTCAACTGGTCTAAAAGTATATAAAATAATAAAAAACATAGATTACATTTTACAACACCAATTTATAAATCTGTCTTAATTAATTTCTGAAGCACATGATGTGGGAGTCTAACAGGGGTTTTCTTATTGTCCAAAATATCTCTATTCCTGCTCTGGTTTCCTATATATTTTTACTTTCTTCCCTCTATCCACTCTTATGACCACTCTTATTATAACTGTATGATAAAGAAAGTTAGAGAATAAACGATAAGCAAGGCAACTTTAACCTGATTTTATATTCAGATGAAGGAATTTTGTGACTGAATTTTTGCAGTGGTCAAAAACCTCAGGATGATTTCATTTTGGGCTTGCATTACAATGTTTATAATAAAATCCTATTCCAAATTTCAAGGTTGATACGTTCTGTCACTGACGAATCTTTTGTTACAGATAAATCGTCCTATAACAATTAAGACGTGTAAGATATTGGGTAATTGATAACTTAGACATGTGAAATTCCTCAATATAAATAAAGTATTTTGCTTCGGATGTTTTGGAACTCCCCTAATACTCCGGTTGAGTAAACTCTTTGAGTCTAGTGTGGACAATCATATTTAATATCTGAATCTAGGAATTCGACCTCTGTTTGAGTAAATTTGATTTCAGTAAATAGAAAGTATAATTAAACAGTTAGTTTCGCCGAACTCAGTTATTTTAAGTCGTCCTGAATGTGATGATTAATTATCCCCTAGTGTATTAGGAAAGTTTAGGGATCCCCATGTACTTGTATTCTAGGCCCTAGGATAGAAATAATGGTGGAAATCAACAAGAAACTGTAAATATTAAAACCAAATCATGAACTTTAACTGATGATGATCATCGTTTCATATTGTAGCTATGCACGAAATCTATAATTGACAGTTTGAAGTGGTATAGAATACAAAAAACAAATACTTCTGAGGAAACAGTAAAGTGATTTCGAGGTATCCATTTAATTGCCTATTCCAATTTTAACTGCAAAACCAACCCACTGAGGTGTGACGTTCTGGAAATGTTCAAGGCTGGTAGTGACTATAAAAGAGAACGTCGGAATAAAAGAAAACGTTGTGATGTCAAGCCTTTGTATTTAATTTCGTGTTCGTGGACACATAAATGTTGCCTTATTATGGGCCTGATAGGGCTTATGAGTAATGGCATGTTTTTACAGCATAATGATGATGCTGATTAATAATATATTTTTTAAATGGTAGTTATTGAAGTTTAGTCAGAATAATCTGTGAAGACCTAGTAAGAACAATTACCTTTTAGATTTAGATTTTAATTAATATATATATATATATATATATATATATATATATATAATTAAGTAATTGTACAAAAACAAAGGAGGACCCACTCATTAAGTTCAATACTAACGCATGAACACCTTTAATCCTCGTACTGAGTGGAACATTGTAGAGTTCTTTAATAATCAAGACCCGAAGTTTAGAAAATGCCTACTTAAGTATTCTGAAATTTTCCTTTAAACCCCGTACAGTATCAGTTATTTAAACTTGAATAGTTCGTAAAATGTTTCTTTTTTTTTACAGATAAAGGCTATAAGAGCCAAGATGTCTATAGGCAATCCCAATTAATAGACATTAACACAAAGATCAAATCGATAATTTAAACGCAGAGAGTGAACACTCGTGTATCGTTGTAAAGGTAGAACCCAGACATACCGCACTGAACAAACGATCTTCAAGAGGGATGGTATTCTAACTCTGTCAAGATGAAATATTTTCTCTATATTGTAACGATTCGCAATCATAGGCCTTATCTGCACTCGGAAACGGGACTGATCACCCCGTTTAGAATTAATCAGTTGCGGTGCGCGCCCGTAATTGTCCGACACCGTAAGGTAATGATTAGCTAAAATGGTCAGATATTGCCGCTCTCCACTTAACGGCGAATCTAAAAATCCGTAGATTGACCCAGTAGTCAAGCTTGACCTAGATGCCGCTATTATCAGCCGTGATGTACGCAACAGTCGTTAACGAGCAAGGACCACGTTGTGAAGAAAAGTTGAAGTTCGAGGATCATCGTTTGCCACCCTCAGGTCTTCTTGTCGTCTTGTAATTATTTCGAGGATTTTCTTGGACTCTGAGGTAAGAACAGTGCAATATATAAATTCTGCTACATCTAAGGAATCAATTATCCCGAGAGTTATCTTGCAATCAACCGATTAACATGATGTCAAACTTCATTACATTCAGGACTAAGGCCGGCTGGTATAGGAAAATTAATTTATGTTCAATCTTATGTATTACAAATTTAGAGATTTCAAATCATTGTTACCATGTAAACTATATTTATTAATCGTAATGTTTATCCTATAAGAATGGTCCTGTTCAAATTAATTAACGCTGAACCAGTTGTTTGATGGGTAACCTATCAATACTTGTTACTTGATAAAAGTTATTTTACTATTTATTCAGGCTATTTCTAGTTTCTACTATTTATATAAAGTACAATCATATTATTTACAAATGAATGTCTCCCTGCATGTATATTGAATCTTGGATACTTGTTATAAAATATATTTATCTCAAAACCCTGCCATTACTTGGTGTACGTTGATATGTGCGATAACTGAGTAGCTTAATATGATTTATTCTTGTTTGAAATTAAAACACCATTCAATTCACTCACTTTTCAAGGTGATTGTGGCCTACTCAATTGGCCGAAACTATTAATTGGCTTGAGAATGGCATTCAACGTATTACTAGTAATAGTCAATTTTATTATTATTAACTTGACTTATATTATGTATATAAACCTGTTTCACAATGTTCAATATATTACTGTTTCACGTTTAAGTGTCCTTGGCACTGTACTTTAAAGCCTTATCAATGTAGTACCTGCATTATTTCTGGCAAACAAATTATGTTATTACTGAATTCAGGATTAATTGATGTCCTTAAATGGTATAGTTTAATTAGGAATGAGGAATTAATGGTTAAGGGTTCTGGTCGACGACACAAGTTTGGCTGTGACGTGTTCCCTTGCATCCCGGTCGGCCGGCATCGTCTCTTCACACCTGGATGGCCTTGACATGCCACTATCGCCCCAGGACGGACCTTATCAGACTTCAACCGATAAGTCTAACTCTTAATTATAACTTTCGACCGTATCGGTGACCACTATTCCTTTGTGTGGGACACAGAAACAGACTCAGTATTTGCCACTTTAAGAGTGAAGTTATATCAACTAAGCTGATTAGTATATTGGCTGTTTCCATAGTCTATAATATTGTCATTTTAAACATGTATTAATAATTGTTCTATTTATTCTCTGTTAAGATATATGTGTCCTATTTATTATTTTTCGGTGGCCACCGCTAATTATTTATGTATTGGCTAGATTTATTTTGCTCGAGCAAATTAGTACATCCTATCATTTAACATAGTTAGAGCCTATTTGTTTAAAAAGTATATTTATTTATAGCTTCATTATTAGGGTATAGCTCTTTTTTTTGCTTGAGCGAACTGTTCTTATTAATTTAGCAAGGTTTACTTTTATTTTGCATGAACAATAGATATATATTGTGTTTATGTTT
This sequence comes from Homalodisca vitripennis, assembly GCF_021130785.1. Taxonomy (NCBI): domain Eukaryota; kingdom Metazoa; phylum Arthropoda; class Insecta; order Hemiptera; family Cicadellidae; genus Homalodisca; species Homalodisca vitripennis. The sequence continues at coordinate 46,561,550 of NC_060215.1, forward strand.
ATTAGGGCATGAACCCCTGATGCATGTGATTTCTTGTGTGTGTATTTATTGAGTGGCTTTTACTTTCTATTGCCTTGGCATTAAATTAAGCTCAAATTATCGAAACAGGTGCCTCATTGACTCGTTGAGTTGATTGACTTGCACCACAGATTGTAGATATTAACATTCGATCATTTTAATCCAAGCAATCGATATTATTAATAATCTGTCAATGTTAATGAAGAGCTGAGACTAGTTGTGTACTAGGTAGTTTAACTTTAGTATTGATTATAAGTTATACAGTGGGTAGGGTCCATGGGGTCGACCTAGACCTGATCTTAGTAATACTGTGTAAAAGCCGGCCTTACCCTCCCGACCCAACAGCGGACCGAGAATAATATTCCTTTACTTCTCTAACTCTAAGGACATTTCATCTTCTTCCGGCGTCAGGGATAGTTTCCTCATTCTCCCCCTGTGTGTGTATCTTGCAAATGAGGTGGTGCCCTAAAGACCATTACAGTATAAGTGCTAGACCCTCTAGGACCACCGACCCCGACCCGTCTCTGAGCTAGCCACCATATTGTTTCCTGGGTGAGGTAACAATATATCTGAGTATTTGAATCATGATAGAGTAGACCTAAAAGTCTCTGTGAATTAGGTCAATGGGTGACAGGCGAGGGCCGCCTTCATAAACCTCACGCTATAAGTAAGCTTATTTATTTGGCCAACATCTACAAAGCTAAAATGAAGGACAAGTTAAACAGAAAAGTCTAAAAGTACTATAGATTAGGTACCTTTACATGAAGTGAAGAGAAACTGACAGAAGTTGTAATGGCTACCTTCAAACTAGGGCTAACTCAGTCTTCGGACAGCTCTCATCAAACCTAGCAGTATTAGGTGATAAATTCTTTTAAATAAAACTTCTACCGGAATTTGAAAGCCGGAATATATTATAAAATATATATATAGTTTTTTATAAGTTATATTTATAATCATACATAAGATCATGATAAATAGTACATCTATGTACTTTAAAAACCGCTGATGCTGCTAATATATCCCTTAGAACTCGTAATAATACACAATGGGTCAGTAAAGATATATCTCCTTTCTGATATTTACAGACAAAACAGTTTTGTGAAAATATTGCATGTCTATCAGTGTTAACATGGAAATAAATGGGATACACGGTGTCCGCTCTTCAATTTATATGTAAATATTTTTTTCAGGACCTAACAGGGTAAATAGACTCTATTAATGAACAGAGGATATTGAAGGAGAGTCACTGATTTGTTGTTTTTTGTTGCCTATTATATCCGTTTCCACCATTTAAAATTAAAACTACAAAAGTCACAAGAATATTTAAATGGGGACATTGTCCATTTTTTATTGAAAATTAAATCTAAAATCAGTGAACTGTTTAAAAGTTTTTTATGTAATACTCAATTTTTCTTAGAATTTTCAATTTTAAAACATGTCATTAGTATTATATTACTAGTTTATGAACTAAAGTCTAATAAATTCACACACACACACACACACACACACACACACACACACACACACACACACACACATTTGTGTGTAATTAACTTTAAAATTATTCATATCTCTTTAGTTTAGTGGTTTTTGGCCTTCAAATTAAATTGATTAAAAATAAAGACATAAACCACTAGATCGTTAGTTTGGATTGGTGAAATAAATAATACATGCTAGTTGTAAGCGGAAACAGTAAAATCCTGTTAAGATATTTGTTACCCATTATAAGTGCGCTGAGAAGACGTTGTCAGTTAACTCTACACTGCATTGAACGACCGCTCTCTATAATATTTCAAATTATCACGAAATAACTTTAATTTGCATGCTTATGCACATTAGGCCTAGGCGGATAGTAATAGTAACACGAACCTTCAACTGCAGCCAGCTGAGGTGAATGTTTGTTTACCTGGTGCGGTTTGTGTTACCAATATACGATAAGCACATCCTTTTTAAAGATTTTCTGTGTTTACTTTATGTCAACGTTTTAAATTCATGATCATGAGTTTTAAGGATGATAATCAGCGTATTGGCTGGTCTTCAGTGAAAACCTTAAGGCGACGATCTAATGCCGAAACACGTGTACTCTTGATACAAAATTTAGAATGTACGACGGAGGTAAACAACTAATAAAAGGCATAAAAACATTTAAAAAAAGTCATTGATACAAATATATTACAAAATAGAACTCATTCATGAAGTTTCATACAAAATGAGGTCTAGATATAAAAACTTTCTCAACCTTTCTTGCAACCGCTCATCTGATTCCCACGAATTGGCATGCACTACAGTCTAAGTAAGTGTTCCTCATATAAAATTGAAGGTTCATGCTTCATTTTAAGTCAATAGGTCATTTCGATTTTGTGATATCGCGCGGACAGATGTACGGAGAGAAAGGAAATTTTTCCAACTCTACGAGTGGCTTCACTAAATCTCAGGAAAATATTTTCGATGTATATATATCTATATATATATATATATATATACATCGACAATATTTATATATATATATATATATATATATATATATATATATATATAAAATACTATGCAATTTGTTAGGCTTACGGGTTGAAGATCTCTGACATGTGTGTGATGTAAGATATATCTCGGTTTAATAATATGTTTTGTATAGTTTGTGGCAAATATTTTCGATATATATATATATATATATATATATATATATATATATATATATATATATATACTAATATATATAGTTAACATTTTAAAAGACTTCATCAATTAAAGTTACAAAGTATTCTGCTAAATAAATGTTACACTATCTACAGATTCTATTATTCAATATGGCTTTCGTGAGGGGTTGTCTACAGTCAATGCAATGTTTAGTCTTCTAACTGAGGTATCAAACTCATTGGATAACAGGAATCACGTGTTTGGCCTATTTTTGGATCTTACGAAGGCTTTCGACGTTGTGGATCACGGGTTGTTGCTCGGAAAACTTGAAAACTTGGGTATTAGAGGGAAAGCTTTTGATTGGATTGCTTCTTATCTCCTGAACCGTAGACAGATTGTTGAAATTCCTTTTATTGATGATACAGGGTGCTTAAAAAAACAATTTTCTGAGGAGCGAGAAGTACGCACTGGAGTTCCCCAAGGCTCCGTACTTGGTCCCTTATTACTTTTACTATTCATAAATTACATCCATCGAAGCGTGAAAGCTTCCAAGTTGTTTTTGTTTGCTGATGATACCTCCTTGGTCATCTCTGGTTGCAATCGAGCCGAGCTTGAAATCCAAACCTTTGTTCAGGCCAGTAATTTGCTGCAGTGGTTAGGTGAAAACTCTCTGTTTGTAAATACATCTAAAACCAATTTTCTTGATTTTGGAATTAGAAAGTCTGCTAAAACGTTGATTGAATCTCAAAACATAATGATAGGAGAGTCAGAAATGTGTCCTTCTTTGAATGTTAATTATCTTGGAATTGTTTTGGATGATCAGCTAAACTTTTTTAGTCACATTGATAAAGTCACGAAAAAACTAAGCAGCTGCATATTTTTGATGTATAGACTATCCTGTTTTGCTAGTGAGGAAATTCTTTTGCTTACTTACTATGGCTGTTTTTATCCTTACCTTTGCTATGGAGTCTCTATATGGGGATACGAGAGAAAAAACTCAATATGTTTTAGGTCTCCAGAAAAGAGCTATAAGGATTATTTTCAAGTTGAGTCGTTCCCAGTCTTGTAGAGGTTTCTTTCGCAGTAATAATATCCTTACGTTCCCATCCATTTATATCCTTCAGTGTCTTTCTTTTTACAAAAAGTATTCCCACCTTTTTTCAGTCAACATTAATCCAGCCCATAATTACTCCTTAAGAAAGAGAAACAACCTAATCCTACCCTGCCATAAAACATCTTTTTTTGACAAACAAAGTCTTTACTCCTGCATCCGCCTTTTTAACTCTTTGCCATCCTGCTTGAAAATTGTTGTGGACGATAGGGAATTTCAAAATCGTCTGAAAAAATTTCTTATTTCGAGTGAATATTACAGTGTCCGGGAATACGTAGAGGATAATAAATTGTAGATCACTCCTGTTATATTGATTTGGTCTTGTTGTGTTTGATCTGTCAGTAGTCTATACTTTAAGTTAGGATATTATAATTTTCTTGACGAATGCCTATGCATGTTATGTTTTTGGCAATAAATTAATTGATTGATTGATTGATTGATTCATTGATATTAGATACACATAAAAGATACAAAGATGTAAATCTTATTGTATGCAAAGACCTAAAATATAACATAAATAGCTCAGCATAAATGCAATACATATATTGCATTTAAAGATAAAACATGTTGTTATCTCCTTAACGTTATATCACATATATACTGCTCAAACTAAAAACATCACCAGCAGTTTTTTAACGAATAACTTTTCAGTAAGGCGGATGAGAACATATTTATGTGTGGATATAAAAATGCCCACCTTACATAAGAATGACGTTACGTGTTGAGATATTGCTAGCATTATTTTAATTTTTTTAATATTGTAATTATATATTTAATATTTTACTAATGTTTCCAATTCATACTATCAAGAGTCAATCGATTTAACATTGGCAACCCCAAATATTAGGACAGTATGGCAACATGGGAAGTGGGTACAGACCCAATAGGAAGTAATAATTTCAAAACACTAATGATAATAGAAAACGTACATTATACCTGTAGTAGTAAGTGCAGAAATAATAATGCTGGCAAAAGTAGTTAAAAATTTTCAAATAATCCTATCGATAAAAATAAAATAATTCGGCCGATAAATAGTTAAAATAAGTAAAAAAAATATTTGCTCTCCAAATCGTAATGGACAAGTGACTTTTCGTTGGCATTAGTTCAAAGACGACTTTATCTACGAATTTTAAAATTACATGCAGTAATTTCCACAGGTCTAACAAACTTTTAAAATATCATTATACATTTTTTAGACATATCTAGGGCTTGCAATAAGACTCGTATACCTACTCTTCTAAGTAAAATGTTTGTAAGGGACATTCTGTCAATATTTATTTTACAGTGTCATGTATGGCCTAATGAAAGGATATTAACTTAAAGTTCACTAAGCATAGTCACTTTGGTTATGCAATCAAATAGAGTTATTCATCAGCTAATTGTGTGCAGTTATATATTGTTCACCATTTATATAGATAAAATAAATAAATATCTAATGAACAAATCTTCACTTAAAAACTTCCACGAAACTACACTATACATTAATAACACAAATCATAGTTATAAATTAGAAACTGTGATAGAAGAAATATATAGTTTTTATTTAACTGTATATATACAGTTGGGTATGAAGCCCAAATAATATGAGATATCTGTTTCTGCATCGGCATGTGGGTCTGAAATTGTACCTTTATAGGTCATCAGAGTTTAGAAAAAAAACTAATGAAATCCTTCTAGGCGTTACAACCCAATTTTAAGCCCTATGGGTATTGGATATTTATCAAAACGCTTTACCTTTTCTGTGAAACGTGTTTTCAGTTTATGACATGAGGTATGCGTGTGTAAAATTTTAGCTTTTGCGTCGAGAAGTTGGAGAGTTTGTAATAAGTTTTTAAGTAAGTGAGGGAAGATGTTGCCTTTTTATATTGAGATAATAAAGTAAACCACAATAAATATGAGAAATTTTTGACTGTATCATTTGTAACAAGCCGTTCTATATGCATGTGAAACAGAAAAAACGCGTTAAATCTGTGGTGTGAGTCTTTGTAAATACGCTGTATGTTATTAAAAACATCAACTGTGTTACAAAATTTATTTTCCTTATATGTTCTTTGATAGAGAAAACTAGTGCTAAATAATTAATAACAACGGCACAAGGACTCGTCGGAGAAAAAATTAGATTTTATAGTATTGTGATACCAATAATCCTGAACGATCTCATGATATTATGAGAGGGCTGGAATATACAAATATGCTTAATCGCATTGTGATAAAGAATTATTCAAACTCATACGGCGTAAAATGAAGGAGATTTATGTGTTCGGTTATTAGTTAATTTAAACCTACAATAATTAAAAAGTTATAGCAAATTGCATTGTAGCTTGTTACTTGTAATTGTTAACTTTTACATTAATTACAATTAAACTATTAAGGTTTCTCCTTGGCTTAGTTATTTACACTGCTATAATAAGCCTCTTTTAATAATTTTCATTGCAATTATAAATTAATTATTAAGAATATATTGTAAACTGATTATAATTTATGTCTCCATAATATGTATTATCTTAAAGCACATTTTAGTTAGAATAAGCCTAATTTTTTAGGTTGAAGAGAGAAGCAGTAGTGCACTGTAGAAAAGAGTTATGAGGTTAGGCTACATTAGTTTCTACTAACCCTGTCACTATAGTAGTGGTGTTATTATATTGGTGGATATAATATAAGATTATGTTATTTACCTTATGACAGATTTAGTAAACTTTATCCCGTTAGTGTACGTATTATTGTAGTGAGTAGCTCGTCACTTAATTATTGGAGGTCAAATAATTAAATTGTGTAGGTTATATACCAATATGTTAATAATAATGGCTTGACACATATTACACTTATACAAGAACTTACTTGTTTGGTTAACAAGTATGTTAAGAATCGTAGTAGGAGCCTATGTTATTGATTTATAGCTCGCTTCCAAATTGTGTCGTTACTATTTGTCTAGGCATACCAACTTATGCCTATTTGCTGGGTGCTGACAATAAAGTAGATCCGGTATATTTCTCAGCCCCTCCCGCATAAGTATGTATGCATACTATTGGGAGTTACAAAGAAACAGGTGGCGTTGCTAAATAACCTGTGGTTGCGTGGGCTAGGTTTTTAACGGCTGTAGAAGTCCAGCAGATTTAACTAAGCCATAGACAGGTCGGTCAGATGTCGCGCGGTTGGCCTCCTCCTGCTCATCTCACAGCCTGTAAATAATTGTAGCGGTGATTATAAGAGTACTTACTTGTAGCAATGTACCAAGTTTACTCTATTTGTATGAGCAACAACCCAGTAACAAAATAAACATACCTCGGATATTCACATATACTTTTCTTTTATTTTTATTTTACCTGTGATCTTTAGAACCATTAACTTACCCTGCCCACGTGACCCACCAGCGGGGATCGTAGTAATCTTGTGGTGAGGATTTTCTTTTTAAAAGTTTTAAAATAAATCGCATCAGAATAAAATAGTACAATACTAATATAACTAAATAATTTAAAACATATTTAGTAGCATTATTAATACAAACATCCACAAACACGTTTAAATGTTAAATTATATATTTCTATTTAGTTCGTCCTCCTTAGCTTGTGATGGAATATTATAGACCAGTAGGATGGAACACTGTGATCATATAAAAATCCTTCCCAGGGCGTTTCACGAGGAAACATTACGAATCAAATCGATTGTGTGTTATTAGTTGCAGTCGGTTAAGATACTCATATGTATCTTAATGAAATAGACTGATATCATGACGTACAACAAATGATATGTGTTGTATAAATAATAGGTTAGTTTCATCAAGTTGTAATAATGATTACTGGTGAATATGTTGTCTATGTAAAATTATTGTTATACTATAACAGTTAAATAGGGAATTTATTGATTCACTGTGGATCAGGCTTACATTCTATATACATATAAATCATACATTTCCCAAATTTATTACATTATGGTTTTGAAAGTTTATTACGTGTATAGAGATATAAAAGATTAATTAACAGTGCCAGTTTTTTTAGAAAATATGACATCAGGCTTTCCAGATGATCATGGTTTAAAATTATACTTTGTCCTAAAGTAATGGTCTGCTTTGTGTTGTAGTAAGTTTATTTCCCACACGAACGCAATGTTTTTTTACAGCCGAGTGATTAAAAAACAAAACTTAATCAATGTGTAATAATTTATTCAAAGTTCAATATATAAAACTACTATAGACCTTTCCACAAACACAATCAATTAGTTTGGTATACATTTTACAGTATAATTTATTATTTTACATGTTTTAATAAACTGCGTAATGAAAAGTATACAATATGTTTTTCGTTTTCACACGTTTACGTGAGTATGGCTTATCTTCATATATTATTTAGGAATAGCTCAAACTCTAGTAAACTAAAGAGTGCTGCTAAACTGTGTAAATCTCTTTGTTTCTGGAATATTCTAGAACCGTTTTGCAAAACAATATATTGCAGCTGTGACTGGATATATGATATTGCACTTGTTTCAAACAAAGTTTTAAACCCTTTACATGACAAAGACAAAGCAAAATGTAATAAAGCTTTGAGTGCACAATGTGATAGTTCTGCAATCAACATACCTTTAACATCCGAGTTGGTTCGAACACGACCATTGAGATTAATGGGCTTGATGATGACATTGCAGTTGAGATCATCAGAGTTTATCCAATGATTAAATCAAAGTTCCAATTATATTTGAAAATCAATCTGTTTCATTTACTAGCATTAAATTTAAAATAAATAACTAATATTTGGTCAGTCTGACATAGCTTGAATGACAATATAAACTGTATTTCGTCATTAGTCTATTTTAATCAATATATATATATATATATATATATATATATATATATATATATATATATATATATATATATATCTATATATATATATATATAATTATATATTAGTTGGACAAAATTACAATTTTAATGATATCATATTATTATTATTGTTATTATGAATCACACTAAAACACCCTAGATCGTCCAGTCAGTTATTTTTATGAGTGTCGTAGTTTCATGAATGAATGTTTAGTTTTTCAATTGAGTTTTAGGCCTATTATATGTTGTTGTACACTGAAACACAATTTATTCATTTTGACAGTAATATTTAATTATTTATCTATTAATTGCAAAGAGATTGTAGGATGGGTTTACGTCTGTTTACCAGTGTAATATTCAATTGAACAATTTTGCATCATCTTAAACTACAAAAACATATTTATGATATAACAATTCTCTAATTTTCACATACTTGAAAAATGATGTAAGAATTATTTTAATAATTTTTTCTTAACTTCGCAGTAGAACTGTATATTTTCATGAAATTGGAACATATATAGCTACAGATCTTATTTACATTATTTATTTTTGGCCCTGATTTAGTGTTAACGTGGAAAAATAATTCAAGTGAAATTGTATCACGTAGCCAGAAATAATGCTACCAGCAGGAGGATAAAACTGGTGATGGATTCGAGACACTGAGCTCTGGAAGCAGGGGTGTCTTCACTCATGACACTGCTTGCCAACACTACGCCACCGCGCCGCCGGCTGGTGTACACTGTACTGACATTTCTGCAAAAACAACAAAAAATAATTTTCCTTCAGAATTGATAATTTAATTCAATATAGTACATTGAAATACTTTTTTATATTCACTAATCTTGTCTGCTGTTGCATAAGTGATTGGATAATCAGACATATGAAAATAAAATTAAAGTTTAAGTTTAAATATATGACGTTTATACCAAATTAAATAAACGTTATTCTAAGGACTGATTTTACATGGTTTCAATTTAAAAAAACTTCTTAGAATAAAATCAGTGAACGAGTCATCAAAATTACCACCAATAATATTTAGACACAGTGAGTGACAAATAAAGTTTAACAGGTTTTGTCTTCACATAACGCAGCAATAGTGGGAAGGGTGGAATCAATGCGATTATTGTGTTTAGCTCCAGTTCACTTTCCTCTTATGTGTAGCATCTGAAATCTGATGCTGTTGCAGACTTGACTTCTGAAATCTTTAGTCATGTTCGTCTGAAGGGATCCAAAAACAGTCGGCGACGTTGAACAAAGAAGCTCAAAACGAAACCCCCAGCGTCGTTTCGACATTATAGACACCCAAACTACGCATATAGTAATGCAAATCTAGGTGAAGCGGTATTCTCATTGCCTCATCAGGCTTTGGCTGTAGTTTAATATATCCCCTGATTTCCTTTCGTAATATACTCAAATCGTAAGAAATAACCATAATATATCAGTTTAGTTAATTTGAATAACTCATTGTGTAACGTTATCAAATCGCTGTTGGAATTATCTTCTACATTTATCTTATAAAATAAATTTGTAACGGTATTTAAAATTACACTTTTTATAATAAACCGCACAGTTTATTTACTAAATATCACATGTGTGCATTTTCAAGCTAAAACCATGTAATTCATTTTTATTTTTTTAACTGTGCGTAAAATACAGATACGACCTTGATAAGGCAATTGAGATATGAATACATTAAAATGTGAATACACATAGTGCTGTAGACAATTGCGAGACAGATTTTTTACCATCGTACCTTTTTATTAAGCAAATGTGACCCTTCTCTACCTTTATAGAGAGAGTGTCTTCCTGAATACTAATACCACTACAATAGCAATGTCAATGTTTAAGTTACCATCCAGGAAAATGAATTTCCATTGAGGCATTAGGATAGTAGTTCCTAGAATGTATATTTTCATTGTTCTAAGTTACCTAATATTTAGTAACATAATAGAGGAGTATAATTACAGAAATATAACTTGTCAGCATTACTGTAAGGTGCGGTGACACACCCAGTTGTAATTTTTTTTATTAATAGTCTTGTTTATGTTACACAATTTACTATAAAATAATATACATATTTAGATTCTATATAATTAGCAATAATATAAACAAACGGTAAACTTACAATTTTATATGTAAACACCACTTTACACGATTGATAGATTATATGAATTGACAAATACTAACATTAACATTCTTGTTGGAAACTCAACAAATAAAGTTTCCATGATATAATAATGTACATAAAGAGCCTAATACAATTGAAAATATTTGAAAATTATTAATGTCAAAATTAAAACTAAATATTTATTATATATGTATATATATATACATATATATATATATATATATATATATATATATATATATATATATATATATACACACACACACACACACACACATATATATATATATATACAGGGTGTACATAAAGTCCTGCACAGGTATAACATTTTCTAAACGATAACAGATAAATCAACAAGATTTGGTACATCATCACTACACCTAAAAATCTACTTTTTGAAGGAACTATCAGTTTTCTGTAATATCATGGGAACGTCCCGCAAGGAGTCAGAAGGAAATCTTAAATATGATCATAGCTCAATATGCACATCATTTTAAAGGGCTTTTCAGAGTAAATGTTCGAATTGTTCACCTCCGGTTATTTGACAGTTGGAAAGACGCACATAAAAACTATTAACAGAATTTTGCAGGCCAACTTGAGGAATCGTCTGACATTCTTGAAGTATTCTTTCTCTCAGTTCATGTAAATTTTGGGGCTTTGTTTTGTAGACGTTGTCCTTAAGGTAACCCCAAACAAAATTTGTCTAATGGAGACAGATCTGGTGAACGCGCTGGCCATTCTACAGTCCCCCGCCTTCCGATCCACCGTTGGCAAAAAAGTGTTTAAATAGGCTCTTACGTCAATGCCGTAGTGTGGGGGTGCTCCGTCCTTTAGAAACAGATATTCTGGAAATGTTCTCCAAACATGTTTCGAAGTGATGGTGTAATTTAATTTTCCAGCAAAACGTTGGTATGATATTGCATTTAAATTTCCTTCAATAAAGAAAGGACCTACCAACTGGGTAACTATCACACCAAGCCAGACATTCACCTTTAGTGGATACTGCGTATGTGCCTCCCGCATCCAGTGAGGATTTTCGCTACTCCAGTAACGGCAATTGTGCCTGTTTACGCTTCTATTCAGCATAAATGAACACTCGTCTGAAAACACAATATTGTTTACATCAATTTCGTTGCGATCTATTTTGGCCATCATAGTTTCACAAAATTCTATACGTCGATCGAAATCATCTTCGTTGAGTTCGTGCACCAAATGAACTTTATAAGGCTTAAAATTAGACCCTTTCACAATTTTTTTAACAGACGTAACAGAGACGTTATGAGTTTGTGCTGCTGAGCGTAGGGACTCTTGCGGGTTCTCAATAAATAACAGCAATACATCTAAAGAGTTGTCCTCGGTTGTCGCAGTGGCGGGCCTTCCTGACCTATGACGATCGGAAACACTTCCTGTTTCCATAAAGCGTTGAACAATTCTCCCTACAGTTTTTCTAGAAATTGGCTGCCTCTCGTGAAAGTAGTCATGAAATAAATGGCATGCTTCCTCGTGTGATCGTCTGTTGTTTCCCCAACCAACCATCATAAGAAGTGTTATACGTTCACGTTCGTGAAGCGACATAGTGTAGTTGAAGAACTACAAGCAATACGACAAAATACTTTTGTACTAAAGCGCACTGATAGAAAGGTTGGACAGCACTACTAAAACAAGAAAACTAGAATAGCCTACTATGAATAGACTGGCTAATAGGAAAGTTCAAACTGCGACCCAAAGATAAGAGATTTCTAATTGTTACTGTTATCAGGCTTTCCTCGTTATCAATATATCAGGACCAAATTTGTAACCCTTGAGGATAACTAACGTCATAATTCACTTCTGTACAACTGACAAGCATAATGTAGTATTTAGCTGCAGTATTCGTTTTGTTACAGTTTTGCTTTACTGGGGTTATATAATACAATGTAACCAAGTAAAACCTTTTAAAACCAAGTAAATTAGTTTTTGTGTGCGTCTTTCCAACTGTCAAATAACCGGAGGTAAACAATTCGAACATTTACTCTGAAAACATTTGGTAAGTAATCATCTGTTTTAAATAAAACCTTTGAACAGCCGCCATTTTGTACTGGATCAATTTTTCGAGGGCGGTTTGCGGCATTAAACTCTGCTAGATAAGCCCTTTAAAATGATGTGCATATTGACTTATGCTCCTATTTAAGATTTCCTTCTGACTTCTTGCGGGACGTTCCCATGATATTACAGAAAACTGATAGTTCCTTCAAAAAGTAGATTTTTAGGTGTAGTGTTGATGTACCAAATCTTGTTGATTTATCTGTTATCTTTCAGAATTTATTATTCCTGTGCACGACTTTATGTACACCCTGTATAATCAAATCTTTATTTCCTTTAATAATGTAGCTACACGTATTGCAGCTTCCACTTAGTGCAGTGTCTGAGGTGAAGTTGAACTCAACATTCGCATAGAAATAACCCTTCCCACCATACCTGATTTATGTGTAGAAATGTCGGTTGCTCCACTGTACATTGGTGGGATCGTGTCTAAAACACTGCAGTGTACTCGATTTTTACATCTAATAACTCAAAAAGAACACTAATTCTAGATTACACTTTAGTAGTAGGCCTATAGGTGTCTTTGATGTCGAAATGGTGCAAAGAGTTCGTTTAGAGTTTCTCGGTGCTGATTTAAAAAAAATCTCTTCAGATGTGTGTGGACTCTAGATTTCATCACTCAAGCCTGTGACAGCGTCAGATTTCAGACGCTAAATTAAGTTATAGTTGAACTAATTAGTATTAGACTCACTATACTTCAATTACCACACTGTAATTGTAAGATATGTTTTCTTTAATAGACAAGATATTTTGTCTATTAAACATTGAGCAATTAAACATTAAATGTATTATTTTTTGTTATATGGATTCTCATTGACACATTTTCGGCCATTTTAAAATACAACCTCTTATTTGCCTACCAGGGTTAGCCATGAATTATGAGTATGTTCAGGAGCATAAAATAAGGTTCGTAAAGAATAACCTCAAATATATTACTGAATGTTAATATGTTGATGATGAAACCTTTGCTTTCGAAAGGCCTCGTCAATAAATAAACCATTTGGAGTTGGTTTTTATTCACATTTAGCACTATTTAGAACATTTTCCAATTGTTCCAAGAGTGTTCAACACAATACGTGTTTATAAATAATCAAATAATTTTACAATTTTAGGGAGCCTTCAATGTAAACAGAAACACCAGATGAAATACACGTATTGAAAAGGTATGTACATTGTATAATAATGACTGATTGTTAGTAGTTACTTTTAAATGTCACCTATTTCCTGTAAATTATGATTATTGAAATTAACTGCAATTACATAGATTTTCAAGACATAAAATATCTAGAATATCTCTGAAAAGAACTACACTTTTTAAGGGAATATACATTTTTCTGGCGATAATAAAATGATAAGTGTTATGAATAGTAAGTATTACGTGAAAAATTAATGATAATAGGTTTTATTTCTTAATTTTAAAATATTAATATATTTTAATGGCGTAATAAATTATAATTTTAATATTTTTTTCATGGCGTGGTATGAATATAATGGAACTCACATCTGGTGTTTTAAAATGTGAAAATTTTACCTCGCTCCATTTATTACAAAAAAGCTGCTTACTCCAATTTTTTTTAAATTTTATTAAACAAAGTCACATTTTAAATGAGTTTTAACGTATTTTTATCGTATATTAAAGCTTATTATTACAAAATTTGTGAAAAAAGTGGCGAAATAATACAAGCAGATTAATAACTATCGGGGAAGATTGTTGACGTTATAATATTTCTTTCTCAAGTTTTTACCATTTTAATAGATTATTGCCTATTGCCTTATTAATAAATAGAAGTTTTATTGATTGTAGCATATTTGACATTGGTTGTAGGAGATTTTTCTGCTTTTCAAATTCATTCATTTAAATTGGAGTTTTATTGATTTCTAGCAGATATACATACATATATCATACATACATACAATGAAAGCATGGGTCGAGTGATACCTCATTTGAAAGAGCTCACTTAATAGAGTTGAATGCCGTAAACCGCATCTCAAAAGGTTTATCCAATCAGAAATAGCGGGTTGTTTTAGGTACACATTGTGAAGTACATTATGCGCTGCCATTTCTGACTGGATCGCTTTCATTTAAGATTTCCATGTTTTCCTCTGTGGGCCGTCACCCCATGGTTGGCATGTCATGGTAATAGCAAGGAAAAATAGTTTACATAGCCATATGACACTGTGCAAAGTTTTACAGATGTTATCTGCTATGGTTTGTAAAATATTAAGCCGTACCCAGACTTTTCAAACACCTTGTATTGATATATATATATATATATATATATATATATATATATATATATATATGTATATATATATACTGTAATACGAGATTACGATAGGCAAGATCGGTGCCAGCATGATCATGAAACTTGAAGCTGTGAATAAATCTAATAAATCGAGCTCTCTGTCTGAGGAAATTATATCGTTGAATATTAGATTTACGCAACTTGAAAAGGTCAAGCACAGCTTCAGTCACTTTGTACAAAGCTTAAGGATACCGAAAAAGATGCGACGAGGTGCGCTTGCGGAGATAACAATTGGAGGACACGGTACAGCATTCGCTGTGTACGAATTTATAAACTTTCGGCCTTCCGCCTGACAGCATCTGAAGATGTCTGTCGTACATGGGAAAATTTCGAAAGCAATTAACACTCTTTAAATAGTCGAAGATATTTTGATCTACATTATAGTACAGTTCGTGTGTAGATGGACTACAGAAGCATAGTTTTAGGCTTCAAGTTAGAAAAATATCTCTGCGCCTCTGAAAAGTCATCGTCTTTCAGAGCCCTCGTGTACGTCAACGAGCACCTCGATCACTATTCCTGTTAATGTTAACCCTTCAAGTGGTATATGTTAATTGTTGTAACATTTTATTTTATTGACAATACTTATTTTACAGTAGGATACGTTCTCCAATTGTCGAGAGTCTGATTTTCAATGCATGAGATGTAATTTTAGTGTTAGTCACTTCTAAATGAATACACACAAAAGGAACAATATTAATTTTTCATTCCTTTTCTTCAGCAGGGTAAAATTTTGTTCGTGCTAATATTTTTATTAAAATGGTAGCAATATGCCTGTAAATCTTTGGGATAAATTAGTTTAAGCGTAATTAAATAATAGTTGGTTGCCATAAATGGTTGCCAATAGTAGTTACTTTGAAAGAAAAGTAATTTTTAATATGAAAATTTTTCTGATAGATGCAATTAAAATTAAAATGATTATTATTAATTAGACATAACTCTTTCAGTTTCTCACTGCTGTAAATCTATCTATTCACAGTTTTTCTTCCACTTATATTAACAGATTGCCTGAAATAATTTTCTGGAGTGTTCAGCTCTAAACGTTTAATCATATATGTTTCAGTAAGTAATATAGTTGTTTCTATTAGTTAGAATTAAAATTAAAACTAATTCTGTAGCTCTAAGTATACTTTAGAAAATAAGTGAAAGTTTTTTGTAGTTTTATATGTATATATGTATTTATATTTAATAAAATTAGTTGCCCAGCGTAGAGATATCCGCAAGTTCGACAACATCCCGTTACATAATTTTTGGTTAGTTTAACTGCACGTAATTATCTGCATATAATTTAAGTTTATTAATTAAGTAATTAGATTCGTTGGAGTAGATAGACAGGCGTATACTTTCCCAAATCACTTTAAAACCTGTTTAATTCAAGTAATTAATTTGGACTTAAAATAACAATCCTTGTACTTGTTACATATTTAGATTTTAATTCCCAAAGCTTACACAATAACTTTTGTTGTAAAAGTGTTCTCAAGAAAAGGGTTTCTTGCTTCAAATAAAATAAACCAAATTATATTTAACTCCTTTTTATAGAAAATAAAATCGAATAAATGTTTTGTGTTTTAGTTTGACTCTCTTATAAAACTTATTAAAAATAAAATTATAAATTGATTAAAAATTATCTTTTATAATATAAGCTAAATAATATTGAGCTAAAAACTTCCTGGAAATTCTTTGTGGCCATCTATGCCACCACCTTTTACTGTTGATACAGACTCAAAGTTCAAGTCAACTGATCTATGTTTCACCCCAAAATAATTAATCGTATTATAACCTTTATATTTTGAAGTAAAAAAATTATTCTGACTGTTAAATACTAAATTGTAATTACCATTAACTTTTAATATTAACATATAAGAATTGACTCCGAACTATGCTTGCAACGACATGTGATATCCTGAAAACTTGCGTTAATTATTTAGTGAATTCAAATCTTCTTATTTCCATTTGTATGAAAAATTATACAATATACCTGAAAAGAAAGCTATAATTAGTAAACAAAAAAACTTCCATCTCAAATTCGTAATTCTACACTTTACTATATATTGCTTACAGCAGATGGGTACAGGAAACAAGACGCAAACCTACAACTAAATTAACCGCAAAAGAAATTTCTACCTCCCCTTCCAGTAAACAAGCTAACTAAAAACCAAGCCTGTTATTGGCATACAATTATCGACCAATCACAAGGTCAGAAAGACTAAACTATTCTTCAAACTAACCCTATTGTAATCACGTTAACAAACTATACTACCAGAAAACCTGTTATCTCACTGTATCACCCTCTATTGAGAAATTATATAAGTCAGTTTACCTATATTTTAACATCACTAATTAAATTCTAAAATATTTTCTCATATCATTTCTCCAATCAATATTAATTAAATACATTTCAAATTGCATGTGTAGTAAATGTTACACTCAGGGCTTAAAGTTGTACTATAATTTAGTTTAACACTGTTAGCCCCACGTCAAGACTCTTAGTCAGTATATTCACACGTATTGCAGTGTAATATAGTTGCCTGGGGGTCAAAGTGTTAATATAATAACAGTTGTCACTCTTAGCGCCACTTGAAGACTCTTGATCAGGATATTCACACGAATTACACTGCATAATATAGTTGCCTGGGGTTTAAGTGTTATTATAATTCAGTTTAACACTCTAAGCCTCACGTGAAGGGTCTTGGTCAGTATAGTCACACGTATTGCAGTGTAATATAGTTGCCTGGGGTATAAAGTGTTATTATAATACAGTTTAACGATCTAAGCCCGACGTAAATATTCTTAATCACTGCATTTTTACACATTGTGGTGTAACATAACAACGTTCTCTGAGGCTCAACATGTTTATATCTTTTTAAATTTACTAAAATAAAAGCAATCTAAAAAAATAAATAAAGTACCGTGGTTTATATTATATGTAAGCAGCTTACTTTCAACAAACAAGGACGGGCCATTGCTGCTTATTTTGAATACGTCAAGTGCGTTGTTTTGTTAAAACAGTCAGAGAATAATAACCAGAGATTACCGTGCCTTTTCCCGCTTCAATGTCTTTGATTGTGCGAGTACGCAAACAGACCTGTACAAAACCGGTTTAAATGAAGCACTTAGTTTTATATATTTATAATAACCCCACCATATTAGTTGTTTTAATAATGTTAAAAATTTCTATCTCACCCAATAAATATTTAAAAACAATTATGGTTTATATATACATAGTATTTCTTTCTATGGAAGTCTATAGAACCGAAATAAACAAAAGAAAGTTTTATAGATTTATCTACGTTTATTGGAATGAGGCCAGTGGGATTTCACATTCGTCAGTGTCTTTCAGTCAGTTTTTATACAATGTTTTTAGGAGGGATAAATATGTAAAAAATATTTAATTAATACTGATATCTAGTTAGTGGTACTAGAGTTTAAACCTAATTACACTTAGCTGCACTACGCACGTAGGTTCAAATGTAAATATAAATATCGATTGTTTCTTAAATTAACACGACATTTTAAATCTATTTTGATTTTTAAAAACTACTTCTTAGTATTATACAAGCGTATACTCACGTTCTATTAACTAATTGGTCAAGTACGTAATTTAAACACATTAATATTTTAGATATAGGCTATACACTAAATCTTCTCAATTCTCAGGAGCTGATTAAACAGTATCATTAATCAAAACATTCACAACAAAACAGTTGGTTCAGTCCTTAAAGCTAAATTCTATCAAATACGTATGTTTCGGCATTTTACTTCTAAATTTACAGAAACAGAACTGAATAGCTGAAATTATTCAATTTTTCTGTAAGCACTTAAGAGCCGATTCAAAGAGCCGAGCTCCATCCCTCTCATTTACGAGTACATAATTTCATCAAAGTTCCATTAACCTAAGACATATAACAAATTAGGATATTTATAAGTCTAAATGGCGCTTAAGAGGCAAATCAAAAAGCCCGAGCCGTTGAGCCGGGGCTCAGTTTGGACAATTTATTTTTTGTCTTTTATTTTCCCACCTCGGCCACTCTTGTCAGTCGGTGGGGGAGTCACTCCGTCAAGTATTGATTTTTCTGCCTGGTTTGGACTGATTGGTCGAGGGTCAGCTGGTTGACCTTGACTAGTTTTACCGACCAGCTGTTCACCGGCACCGGCACCGGCTACTGTTCGGTGCGGCCAGACTGTTCGGAGACACGTTTGGAGAAGCTTACTGTGTTCTGGCTGTTCTCTGTTCTTCCCGTTTCTCCATGGCTGGCTAACTCCACTACTTTCGGCAGTTAATTGTCTTTTTCAATCTCTTAACTTCATTGGTTGGCGGTTTTTCTCTCCCACCCAGACATATATTATCGTAGTTTAGTTATAAGTAATTTATATATATTTATTTATTTTGTAACTTGTGTTCCTCGTGTACGTGTTCGTGTCGCAAAGTGTTCGTTCCTGTCTTTCGTACCGTACGTTCTAAATTTGTTAATTTTATTTACTATGCTAGTTTAGTTTTTTATTTTGCTCCTAGCGCTTTCTTACTGATCCGTTCGGCGAACGGAAATTATTTATTCCGTGTACACACTTTGTCTTTATATTTAGTGTAAGCGAGACGGTACAGACTTTGCAAATTCTGTTACCTCGTGTTTTGTGTTGCGTGCAAAATTGGGTGGCAACATTCATGATTTTCATTTTATTGTTTAATTAATTAATTGCCTTATAGTAGCGTGAACGGATTATAATCTAATTATTGTTATTTGGGAAATGATGTACGGTTATTATTATTTGTAAATTATATAATTATTATTAGGACTACCTTACAATTAATATTTAATAATAAAATGTAAACTATTATAATATTATAATAGAATGATTAAAATCCAGCGAATTATAGTTATAAGTAATTGTTATCACGCTTAATCATTTAGTATGGCTGTTCTAGCCTATAAGTAAATGTTTATATATTTGAAAAATTTGTTTTGTTTGTAATATTTAATATTGTCACCAAGTAGTGTATCTTATAATACTTGGTGTCTTGAGGTATTTTTGGGAAATAGTCTTCTGATACTTAAAAGGTACTGTTAGTTACAGATTGTTAATTTTTTATTGTCAAATTTTAAATATTTTTATTATACTTTGTGGCAAACATAATTAAGTTTTTATTATTTCTCGGGTTGTAGTAAAGTTGATCTGAATTATCTACTGGTTATGTTGGGATTCTATAGGGTCCCCGTGAGTGCCGTCAGCGGGACTGATGCGGCGAGTCTGACCACAGCACTGAAGCCAACTGAATGCCCGCGCCCTGCCAGCGCTATTGGGACCGGCATCCAATCGGAGTGTAGTGCTCCATTAATTTCTTCTGGAACAAGGTTGGATCAGAAATGTTTTTTACTTATTTATACCACTTGAGAGGATTGGGCTTGTATGGAGCGCTGCCAGATGTTAGATCTGGAGGAGGGCCAGTATATTAGCCAGTATTTATTTAGTTTAGTTACATGAACTGAATGGGAGGATTTCATCTTTAATTCGGATTCGTGGAGGCAACTAAGCCCCCGCCTCCTTCGAAAAATTGGCTTTAAATATTTTTTTTTAATTTTCGGCTACAAACTTGAAACCAAATTACTTTTTAAAATTAGTGGGCCTAGAAATTCTACAACCTTTTCCCTCCCCTCAGTTCATAAAAAATTACCTGTTAAAATTTTTAGATCTACTACTGCCGTACCTGATATATGTTATTTTATAGACCAAATTTCTATTTATTGTGTTATTAATATTATATTATTTATTTATTATGTTATTGTTATTATTGGAAATTATTTTATTGTTGTTATATTAGTTTTTAAGTTACGCGGTGCACCGTGGGTGCTGCTGTTAACTGTATATTGTATTTTTGCATGGAAAATGTTTGCCACCTATTAATTATATTTCATTTACTCGAAATCTTGTCTCTTTGTCTCTCTTCCCACTAGTGGCATGTGATTGTTTTTTATGATTTGCTCCGAGTTTGGGAGGGGCGCGCTTCCGAGACCTCCTGTCTTTTTCGCTAAACTCGGAACAAAATGGTAGCAGAGCGTGGTTACGTGTTTTTACCCTCTCTGCGGGCCCGGGGTTTTTGTTTTGCCACTGGTGGTGAGAGGGAGGAGTTGAAGTTAGTTGACTTTCCTGCGCCTGTGCCGTCTCGCTGAGCTATTTTTCGCTGATTTACAGGAAGTGTGTGAACTTATTTATTTTCTGATTTTTTGTTACTTGTGTGTTTTTGTTATATCTTGTCTTCGTTGTTTTTCCTGGTTTTGTTCTGGTACGGCGTAGTGTTTTGTTGTGGTATTTTGGTTTCGCTGCCGTGTTTCGTGGACGGCAGGAATTCTGGGGACCGCTGCAGAGAGTGTTGTCTCACTAAGTTATTCACTTGTCGCCTTAGTTATTGCTTTGTTAGTCGTTGACTTCGAGTCAGTGTGTGTTACTTGTTAGTCTGTGTCATTTATTTATTTATCATGCCTGTCTCTCTGGTGCCTGAATACTTGTTGAAGGAGGATCTCCATTTTGAGTTGTTGTTGGCTCGTGGGCTTACTCCGAGTTCCGACTGCGAGTCCATGCGGAAGCAACTGCGGGATAATATGGACCTGGACACGACTTGGCCTAGGGATTTGACGTTCCAGAAACAGAGGCCCATTTTGGAGGCTAAGTTGGAGACTTTTGAAAATAGTCAGGAGGACTGGTTGGAGTCGCCGCCTACTGGCCGAGAGAGGGCTAGGTATTTGTCCCGGCTTACCCATCTACATATGAGGCTGTCGCTACTTAGATCCAAGCTTACCAGTTCTGGTGATAGGGAGTGGTTGGAGGAACGCATCACCTTGGTGGACGGCCTGCTGACTGTACTCGAGAGGGACGAGGGGGCAAAGGCTCCTGAAAAAAACTGTGGTCTGCGGTTGACTCTGCTGCGGCTGTTAAGGGTGAAGGCCAGATCCCTGGATCAGTCGTTGCGGAGGTGTCTGGTGTGGACGGGGGCCCGGGGCCTGTGACCCAAATGCCTGCTGGATCTGGAGGACTGGGGACTGTGATGACGGGATCCTTTGTTCAGTATCACAAGCTTCCAAACCCACTTACCCCGTTGCTGCAGCGACTACCAACGGTGGATGGTCTTGATACTGAAGCCTTGCTGCGGTTTCTTTCTGAGATCCTGCGACTGCATGACTTGCCTGGTCTTCAGGGAGCGAGCTTCCTGCATGTCATCTCTCCGTTTTGTAGGCCACCTTTGGGTGGACTGTCTGGTTCGAGTTCTCCAGAGGGGTGGTACCTGGATGATTTTCATAGGGAGGCATTGGATTTCTTTGTTTCTGGTCAGTTGAGGGAACGTCTCCGTGTGGAGAAATTCTTTAGGCCTCAGGGCAACGGAGAGAGTTTGGCAAAGTTTGTGGCCGAGGTGAGGGACACTGATAGGGTGTTAAGGCTCAATATCCCCGAAAGTACTGTGGTCACCCACCATTCTTGAGGGTCTCAATCCTGAAGAGAGGTCCCGTCTAGTTTTGCTGGTCGCCCTTCCACCTTTCTGAACTGACCGTCTGTGCATTGCTTCGCGCACAGCGTGCAGTTTGCTGACCGGCAGAGGGCGGAGAGGAACAATCATCGTTCCATCCAGCCCTCCAGGGCTGTCACGGCCGTACAGAAATCCCGTGGATGGGCCACATCACTCTGGTGGGCTTCATCCACCCATCTGGCTCTTGCCTGTGGGTGAACGAGGTTCATACTCGTCGGGAGTGTCCTAGGAGATATCGCACTGGTCCAAAAAACTAGATCAAAGGGGGGTTTTCTCTGAAGTTCCCCGAGGTCTAAGAAAAAATTTCAAAAAAAATAGTACCTGTGCGAAAAATTTGATTAATAGTTTGGACACTATGAGCCTAGCAGAAAAGGGAAAACCTACGGCTTAGGACAGCATCTTCGGTGTGCCCTTATATCAATATCTTAGTGGGAGACTCAGTGCATAAGGCCCTAGTTGATTCCGGGTCAGCCTGTAGCCTCATCTCTTTCCCGTCTTTTTTGAAGACATTTCAAGGTTAGGTTTGGTGAAGCACACCGAGGAGTCTTCTTTAACTTGCTGGACTGCTTCTAATTCCCCTCTTCCAATTTCGAAGAAGGCTTCAATCAAGTTTAAGGTTGAATATTTTTTCATGGGTGTGGAGCTTCCTTGTGGCCCAGGACCTGAGTATGGATTGTATTTTGGGGCGGATTTTATTCAAAAGACTGGTTTGGTGCTGGATCTTCAGGCGGGCCAGTCTTATTTCAAATTCAATCGGCGAGTGTCAGTCCCCTTTTCTGATAAATGCAAATCGACGCCGCAGGTTGTGGAGGTGGAGTGTGAGGAAGGTTCTGCCCCTGGGGACCCGTTCGGTTCACTTGGATGAGGAGCAAGCTGGGGTTCTCCGTGAGCTTTGCTCAAGATTTCCGGAGGTCCTCACACCCAAGCTCGGTTCTACCCACTTATTGAATATGAAATTCGTCTGACTGACACTCAGCCAGTACGCTCCCACCCATACAAGTTGGCTCCTCCAAAGATGGAGGTTATGCGTGGTATCATCAAGGATCTCTTGGATCAAGGAGTTATTGAGCCCTCCAAACTCATCGTATGCCAGTCCAGCGTTCTTGGTTCCAAAGCCTAATGGAAAACATCGTATGGTGGTTGACCTAAGAAAACTTAATGCCAAAATTGAAATAGACTCAGTGCCTCTCCCGATCTCCATTCTGCTTTTGATTGGTTCGGTAAGGCCAAATTTTTCACTATATTTGATTTGAACCAAGCATATCATCAGATTCCGTTGAAGAAGGAATCACGTCCTCTCACGGCCTTCTGTGTTCCGTGGAATTTGTATCAGTACCGATCTGTGCCTATGGGGCTAGCTGTGGGGGCCCAAACGTTAAACTAGGTTGCTCGACTCCATCTTCCACGATGTGAAGTTCAGGTATGTCTTTAATTATCTTGATGACCTTCTGGTCTACAGTGAGTCTTTCACGGAACACGTTAAACATCTTGAGGAGGTCTTGGTTAGGTTGGGTAGGGCTGGCCTTACAGTCAATCCGGAGAAGGTGTCTTACGCCAAGTCTGAAATATCGTTTCTCGGTCACCTCGTGTCGTCTAGGGGTGTATCTATGGACCCTGCCAGGACCCAAGGCATTCGGGATTTTCCCTCCTCCGAAGGATGCCAAGGGTGTTGCCAGATTCATAGGTATGGTTAATTTCTACCGTAGGTTTATTCCTGACTTTGCCGAGGTGGCCGCCCCTCCTGAACGCCTTAAGAAGGAAAGACGCAAAGTTCGTTTGGTGAAGATCAAGAACGTGCTTTTCAACTGCTTAGGGAGGCCATTATCCAACCTCCTGTGCTGCGAATACCGGACTTTAGTAGGCCCTTCATCTTGCAGACTGACTCCTCATCCTGTGCTGTAGAGCTGTGCTTTCTCAAGAATTCGACGGCGCTCGGCAACCTATAGCTTTTGCATCTAGGACTTTGACCCTTCAGGAAAAAGAAATCTTCTATTTATGAGCTGGAGTGTCTGGCGGTCGTTTTCGGCATGGATAAGTTTCGGAGGTTCCTAGAGCATTCCGAATTTCTGCTGAAACTGACAATCAGGCTCTTTCCTGGCTATTGGCCCATCCTCGACAACACGGGAAGATTGGTCGCTGGGTTGTCAAAATTGCGGCCTTTAAATTCAGGGGTGCAGCACATTCGCGGCACCCAAAACGTCGTCGCCGATGCTCTTTCTAGAATGTATCATCTACCCAGCGATCCTGTTGATTTCTCAAGCACCGTTGTGTGGGACTGTGATGTTGGATTTCCCTGCTGCCTTTGAGAGTTTTGGCTCTCACCAACTTCAAGACCCCGAGTTGTCACACATCATTGGTGAGCTCCAGGAGGGAGAAGCCCACTCTCCTTACTTCTTGTCCAAGGGTGTCCTCTGCTGTCGTGCC
The DNA here is from genome assembly GCF_021130785.1 of Homalodisca vitripennis. Taxonomy (NCBI): domain Eukaryota; kingdom Metazoa; phylum Arthropoda; class Insecta; order Hemiptera; family Cicadellidae; genus Homalodisca; species Homalodisca vitripennis. The sequence continues at coordinate 46,586,582 of NC_060215.1, forward strand.
CGACGCGGAGGTGGTCCCAAGATTGTTCTGCCGAGTGCCCTCATACCGATGGTCTTTTCCTACTTTCATGTTTCTCCCGTGGGCGGTCATTTAGGTATTCACAAGACCATCGCTAAAATCAGAGATAAGTTTATCTGGAAGAGTATGGACAGAGACATTGCTGGTAGAGTACGAGCTTGTCATCTTTGCTCGGTCAGTAAACCAGCACAAAATACCAGATTAGGTTTTCTTGTCCTCCGAGGTGGCGGAGCGGCCTCTTGAGAAAGTGTTCATTGACTATGTGGGACCCTTTCCCCGTAGCAAGTCAGGAACACCTCCCTGCTTGTTTTGCTGGGGATGCTTTCTCTAAGTTTTGCTGGTTGATTCCTCTTAGAGTGCCACGGCGTCGCTCACCGTCAAGGCCACTCAAGTCCCGCCTTCTACAGAATTTTGGAGTGCCCGCCACCTTCGTCTCAGACAACGGCACACAATTCGTGTCGAGGGAGTTTCATCGCTTCTGTTTTGGGCATGGGAATCAAAACATGTTACGACATCTCCTTACTACCCCCAGCCTTCTCATGCTGAGCGGTTTCAACCGCAATCTCAGAGCCGCCCTCATCGCTTATCACGCTGAGAAACAAACTACCTGGGATGAAAACCTGAGCTGGCTTTCAGTTAGCCTTCAATTCTGCTCTTCAACGAAAGTCATGATTCCACGCCTTTCCAGGTCATGTTTAGTCGTCTCCTTCTGATCCCTTGTCTAATCTCTGGAGTCTGGATAGTCTTCTACCAGTGCCTGGTACTCCCAATGTGAGTGACACCTGGGAAGCAGTCAGGGTTAAGCTCCTACAAGTCTAGGGAAAGGGTGAGGAGAAAATTCAATAAGGGACGTATTGCTAACCCCCTTCCAGGTGGGGGATCTTGTCTTTTGTAAGGCCCATCCGGTCAGTTCGGCCGTGGATAGACGGGCAGCCAAACTTTGCTATCGGTGGACAGGTCCTCACCGGATTCTTCGTTTTCTCTCCCCAGTTACTGCTGAGTTGGTTGATCCCGTATCGGGGAGGTTGTGGCGGAAGGCCCACGTTTCTCATCTGAAGGCCTTCCGTGGTGATACCTCTGGTCATGCTCTGGATACTAGTGCGGCTGCGGGGGGTGTCCGGGGACTGATCACCCCCTGGTTTTTCCCTGTGGTGTCGTTTTAACTCTCTTTCTATTTTCTTCTTTCTCCTAGAGAGGCGCCTCTCAAAATTTCAGGAGGATCGTGTTTTGTCTGCCTCCTGCTCAGGACTTCGTTTCCTGTTAGGGTTCTCGACTTCCCGTTTCCTGTGCCAGAGCTTGTTGGTTCTTCTTTCAGTGGGGGAGAGGTTTTGTTTGGGGTTGCACCCTTTTTAGTGGGGGAGGTTGAGCCGGGGCTCAGTTTGGACAATTTATTTTTTGTCTTTTATTTTTCCCACCTCGGCCACTCTTGTCAGTCGGTGGGGGAGTCACTCCGTCAAGTATTTATTTTTCTGCCTGGTTGGACTGATTGGTCGAGGTCAGCTGGTTGACCTTGACTAGTTTACCGACCAGCTGTTCACCGGCACCGGCACCGGCTACTGTTCGGAGCGGCCAGACTGTTCGGAGACACGTTTGGAGAAGCTTACTGTGTTCTGGCTGTTCTCTGTTCTTCCCGTTTCTCCATGGCTGGCTAACTCCACTACTTTCGGCAGGTAATTGTCCTTTTTCAATCTCTTAACTTCATTGGTTGGCGGTTTTTCTCTCCCACCCAGACATATATTATCGTAGTTTAGTTATAAGTAATTTATATATATTTATTTATTTTGTAACTTGTGTTCCTCGTGTACGTGTTCGTGTCGCAAAGTGTTCGTTCCTGTCTTTCGTACCGTACGTTCTAAATTTGTTAATTTTATTTACTATGCTAGTTTAGTTTTTTATTTTTGCTCTAGCGCTTTTCTTACTGATCCGTTCGGCGAACGGAAATTATTTATTCCGTGTACACACTTTGTCTTTATTTAGTGTAAGCGAGACGGTACAGACTTTGCAAATTCTGTTACCTCGTGTTTTGTGTTGCGTGCAAAATTGGGTGGCAACATTCATGATTTTCATTTTATGTTTAATTAATTAATTGCCTTATAGTAGCGTGAACGGATTATAATCTAATTATTGTTATTTGGGAAATGATGTACGGTTATTATTATTTGTAAATTATATAATTATTATTAGGACTACCTTACAATTAATATTTAATAATAAAATGTAAACTATTATAATATTATAATAGAATGATTAAAATCCAGCGAATTATAGTTATAAGTAATTGTTATCACGCTTAATCATTTAGTATGGCTGTTCTAGCCTATAAGTAAATGTTTATATATTTGAAAATTTGTTTTGTTTGTTAATATTTAATATTGTCACCAAGTAGTGTATCTTATAATACTTGTGTCTTGAGGTATTTTTGGGAAATAGTCTTCTGATACTTAAAAGGTACTGTTAGTTACAGATTGTTTAATTTTTTTTATTGTCAAATTTAAATATTTTATTATACTTTGTGGCAAACATAATTAAGTTTTTATTATTTCTCGGGTTGTAGTAAAGTTGATCTGAATTATCTACTGGTTATGTTGGGATTCTATAGGGTCCCCCGTGAGTGCCGTCAGCGGGACTGATGCGGCGAGTCTGACCACAGCACTGAAGCCAACTGAATGCCCGCGCCCTGCCAGCGCTATTGGACCGGCATCCAATCGGAGTGTAGTGCTCCCATTAATTTCTTCTGGAACAAGGTTGGATCAGAAATGTTTTTTACTTATTATACCACTTGAGAGAGGATTGGCTTGTATGGAGCGCTGCCAGATGTTAGATCTGGAGGAGGGCCAGTATATTAGCCAGTATTATTTAGTTTAGTTACATGAACTGAAGGGGAGGATTTCATCTTTAATTCGGATTCGTGGAGGCAACTAAGCCCCCGCCTCCTTCGAAAATTGGCTTTAAATATTTTTTTTTAATTTTCGGCTACAAACTTGAAACCAAATTACTTTTTAAAATTAGTGGGCCTAGAAATTCTACAACCTTTTCCCTCCCCTCAGTTCATAAAAAATTACCTGTTAAAATTTTTAGATCTAACTACTGCCGTACCTGATATATGTTATTTATAGACAAATTTCTATTTATTGTGTTATTAATATTATATTATTTATTTATTATGTTATTGTTATTATTGGAAATTATTTTATTGTTGTTATTTTAGTTTTTAAGTTACGCGGTGCACCGTGGTGCTGCAGTTAACTGTATATTGTATTTTGCATGGAAATGTTTGCCACCTATTAATTATATTTCATTTACTCGAAATCTTGTCTCTTTGTCTCTCTCTTCCCACTAGTGGCATGTGATTGTTTTTTATGATTTTGCTCCGAGTTTGGGAGGGGCGCGCTTCCGAGACCTCCTGTCTTTTTCGCTAACTCGGAACACCATATTTATCTTAGTGACGAGTATAAAATTCATATCCATCTTAGTGACGAATATATGATCATTCATTGACGCATATACCATTTATTTATCACTAGTTGAAGTAAGTTAATTCTAGTAGTATAATGCTGGGCCTAAAACGTTATATTTTAATAGTTGCTTGTAGAAAAAAGCATTATTAATTTCGTATGGAATATTTATATTAAGATCACTTATTGGCACAGACACCATGTATTTACTACTAGTTGTGGTAACTTAGATCTTTAAAAATATTTTCATTAGTAGGAACGCAGTAATACGGCGCTTATTGTCTGAAAACCATCTACTCTAGGAGAAAATAACAATGTAAGTAAACAGGGATTGGGACATGTTGGAGTAGGGTAGACACATGGGAGCTTACTTAAACACTGTTGTAACGGATTTGTACGATTCATGTGTTTAAGAACAAATACAGCAACCCTCAGCCCAGCTATATTACGATTTAATGAGTTCCAATCGAGCAGTAGAAATTCTGTTTGAAATAAAATTAAGCATATATACTTATTGGAAACTTCAGTCGTATGTCCACTTCTGAGAAATATTATAAACATTTATTTGAGTTTGTCTCATACTGACATACTCAACTAAATTACGTCTACTATTTATAATTCTTAATGGGTGACTTTTATGAGTAATCTTCTGGTAATTAATTACTAAGATAGACGAATATAATGCTGTCTGACGTGACTATAACATGATGGTGTTGGTACTTCCTGTATTTCTTGCCCTCACCGTAATTTAGCAATCCGATCTGTAGAAAGTAGATAGAATAAAATCCCTTTAGATTGAATTTTCACTTTAGGAAACCATACCTAAATGTGAATTTTCACATTATAAAATGACAGTTCGTCAGTATTCAAAACTTTGTTGCACATTGCCAGACTATTCATGTTTACCAGCAAATTGCAATCAACTGAAAGATTAGTGAACACTCAAATTTATTACTTAATTACCACCTTTGTGGTATCATTGGATAAACTATACGGTAGGGATCTACGAATATTTGTTTCAAATACTGTTATCTATGAATATTGATACTTTAACTTGTACGCTTCCCTATTCCTTAGTATAAATATAAACCATGATATAATAGGCAATTTTTAGATATGAACTATTCTTAAAATGAGCATTCTAATATTGTAAGTTTTAAAAATGTCGGAATGTACGCCTTTTGGCGACAGAGCATAAATTTTTTACTTGTACCACCCGGCCAACCGTTTTTTCTCTCTTTGCCATCGCTACATGGAAAAGTTTTGCGTATTACTAGTTATATTATATTTTAATGCCACTCTTTTACTGAGAGGAGGGACACAAACCCATATCAGTTTTTATTTTAATGTACGAGTTGACAGGAAATGTATCTAAGCTATAAAACAAGATTGATGTTTTTATTTTATCCTTAATGTACCCGGCACGTCAGATAACGAGCTGGAACAGTTATTTATATTAGAATCGTAATTACAAATTTTCCTGTTTCTATTTCCTTAGGCTGCTGAATAACAAATATTCACTTTGTCGAGTAACAACAGAAGAGGTTAAGTATTACGCTCTCCTATCACTAAAAATGGAATTAAAATGTTATAAATATAATTGTTAGATGAATAATTAATTGAAACATTTAAATATCACTACAATTGCATTTAATTGCCCGCCAACGTATCGTAATAATTGAGAATACACATTTTTCATCCTTAAATCTTTAAAAAGATATTATGCATATCGAATAATTGTAACCTTGTCACAATAAAATAAGTACCATCGTTTAAATGTTTAAGGACCAGTTTTAAAACTCCTACAAATTTTGCATGGAAATCTGAAATCGGGCGCTATGACTAGAAAAATATTTTTAAACTATGTTAAGTAAAGGGATAACCGCAAAACTCTATAAAACAATTAAATACAAACAGAAAACTAACTGTGTTATCTCTTTTATGTGTTTTAAAGTGAATCAAAATTTTATTTAGGGAGTAAACAGGCAGTCGAAATTTATGCCTTATACTTATTTTAGGTTTTAACTTACTTATCTGAAGAAACATATATAGGCCTACGTCAGGAACGTATTTCAGGGACGTGTTATTAATTTTTCTGTTCATATCAGTTTTCTGACTAGATCGAACAAAATCATTAACTAAGCATTAGCGTCAAAATATATATCTATCCTCTTATAAATAATTTTAAATGTTAAAAATTAAAATCAGACTATCGGCACTGCTCCAATTCACGAGTTGTTAAATACTGCACAAAGAAGCTTTAAATTTGTCTCATTAATTTATTACGACACTTCGTTGAATTCCTTGTACGAGATTACTAATACATTGCATTCAACAAAAAGTGTTGGTTTAAAATCTAGTTTTTTCGAATTTTTTTAACTGCAACACAAAACTATTATACTTTTTTAATATTTTCCAAAAAGGAACACTGAACAATACTATAGCAGTACGTAGGATTGAGGATATACTAATTAGTATTTTGTGTCGTACAATATTACGCAACAACACAACTTAACACACAACACAATGTATTAATTGTTCGTGTACTACTGAGACATCCATAATTTTCTCCAGAAGTGCTGTTACAACATTTCCTATAAATTATGAAATCACCATTGGCCATTCCCACTACGAAAACTAAACTTTTCGCTAAATTGCTCCGTTTAAACTTTGTTTTTTGCTTTAAGTGTTCTGCACTAACTGATAATCAGATTTAAATTGCATGAAAGTACGAGCATCGTAAATACTACAGCTATACTGTAATAATAATCAATTTTGAAAATAATCAATCATTCTTTAATGTACTAATTTGTATACTTGATTGCCTGAGCGTTAACCAGACTTATAGCTCGTTGGCTGGAAAACATTTGTTTTTGTTTATCTGCTTGTCTATTTGTTATTATGCCCACAAAATATATCATAAACAAAGTGACCCATAAACTGCATGCAGCTTCATTTCTATTTGCTTAACACTGAGTTCGATGATGGTTCCTGTCACTCCATGGGATTTACATGACCGTAAGAAAATATGTTTACATTGGTCTCATGGGTAACCATCATGGCAAAGTGGAAATAGCACAATAAATAAATGTATAAACCAGACTAGTACAATAATATGGGATTTAAAACTGTATAGCTTATTCATAAAGTAAAAAGAAAAACATAACAGAATGAAAAATAAATGTCACGTCTGTACAACATTTGATTTACGTTGTAAGGCTCCCGCTTCACTAGAACCTTTGATTAAATAAACACTACTATAAAACGTAACTCCGCGCATAAAATGTGAATGAATGTTAATATCATATGAAGATATCTATACTAAGATTATCTATAGACTTTAAAATTCATATGTACATTGACAGATAATATGAGTTATATGATGGTACATGTCCAATCATGAAGTTTAGGTCATTGATGCTTATGTCACTGGTACAGGGCAAGTCTATGACCATTATTTATACATGGGTCTTCTTGGACACCTTATAGCCAGAGGATTTAAACCGTTAAAGATATGGAGTGAATCAGTAAGTGAATTCTCATATATTTCACGCTAGGTCTATAGTGAGAGGATTTAATTAGTAGGTCCCATCGTTAATACAACACATTTCAATGAACTAGCACTAGATTTATTTTTATTAAAATTCAATTATTTTTGGATTCATATAAAGCAACATTAGAGATCAGCGGTATGCATTTAGCACATAAGTACTTTAACACCATTCATGAATACAACTTGGTATTAAATTCTTATTACATGTTAAATTTCGATAATTTTAATAACAGTGGTGTAAACGTTGAACATTATACCTAAAATTATTTTGTTTCACTTTGTTTTAATTCACGAATTAAAACAAAGTGAGAAGTCTTTCTTTTGAAGTATCTAAACATTTACACAATCTTTACGTAATTGAAGTTAATGAGTTATTTTTCCAAATTAATAACTTTTACAAAACTTATACGAAGTTAATAAATATACACTTCAATATCAGACTATTAATTTCATATCTACACATATAAGTTCAATTTATCACTTTATACCTTAGAAAATGCTATGAAACAAAGTAAGACGATTATTAAAGCCCTAGTATTATCTAATGTTACGTTCCTAAAACTGAGTACACAATTTCTTAACTTGCGTTTTATTTTCACACGACACTACAGGTATATCGCCCATTGTGTTGTTATACTGCACGTGAACACTCTCGCGCTCACACAGAATTTTTCTTGTCGCAGTTGAATCCTGAATCCCCTTGATGGCTGCCGATACTCATCGAGAAGTCTCTCGTATACCGAACGTCCCCGCCAACTCGCTTGACTACGCCCCTGCCAAATCATTCAATGGCAACTAGTGAGTACCAGTATTTTTGTTGTATCACCATGATTGGTATGCAAATGATGAAACCAATGTGTTAACATTTCTTGTTTGTTTAGCAGCTTTGTCGGAACGGACGTGGGTATCCAGTTACATCCGGAATATGTTTGTTTCGATTTGTATTTATATTGGTGCTGTGAATTTGTATTAACTAATAATTACATGTCAATTACGTAAGTAAATAGTGTATATATCGCACACCCAGAAGAATACTGGCACAACTAAAAAATTGTCATTTTTGAGTTATGCCACTATTCTAGACCGCAAAGACGTTCTGCGGACCTGTGTTGAACTCCCGTACTCCTATCTCGTCTAGTTCCCGCGTGGCAGCGCTAGTGTCAGTTTTCTTCTAACCGGTTTTGCAGCGTGTATTGGTAGAACAGTGGCACTTTAGCCTTGTGCGGAGACGGACTGTATTTTTCGCTCTTGAATAGTGACACTTTTTGATTTGTGCCTGTGTTCACCTACAGGTAAGTTTACTTCACTCATTAAGTTTTATTAAAATAGTGGCACGTTTTAAGTTATGCCTGTATTCCACAAAATATGTGTGTCATTTTTCGCTTAAAGTGCCACTTTTATTGTTTCGTGAGTTGTGCCGGTATTCACGGAACAATTTCCATTTATATCAATTTCTATCTGGTACATGTTAATACAGCAATTAACGTGTAGTATTGTTTTATTATAAAAATCAAAAAAACACATTTTTTTGTTTAAGATATAACAAGTATTTATTTATTTTTGTTTTATGAGTTTTATATGTGCCAATTTTATGTTCCCCATGTTAGTTGGAATATATGTACCAAGTTTCATAAAAATGCATTTATATATAACTGAGAGTTTTGAATTTTTTTTATATATTGCTGCAAAATGCTGAAAACCTGCCCCAACATGCACGCTTACTCTTGTTCATGTAAAATATATTTTACTAGTTTTAAGAAATTAAATCAAGGTATTTATACAACTGTTATTTTTTTTATTATGGACAGACTTAAATTAATTACTTTGGGCTTATTTCATTAGGCCTATTATAGTAAATCCTTCAGATGAAATAACTGAATGAGTGTTTTTATCATAAGAATAAATTAATGTATTTTCACGGTCAGATTCCGTTATATGCCCCCAACGCTTAAACTTTTTTTAATGAACTTAGAACGTTATAAAACTATGTAGTTGAGTAACAGAACTAACATTCCACCAATCAACAAGCATTTCCAGGTATTGCGATCGGTATTGTTGTCGCTGTTATCTTATCTTTCTCAAGAATCCCGATTACGGCAGGCCGCGCGGCATCACATGATTATTTAAGTTTAGGTTAGTTTAGTTAAATTAGCGTTGGGAGCATAATGTTAGTTTTGTTACTCAACTACATTCTGATATAATGTTATAAGTTCATTGAAAAAAGTTTAAGCGTTGGGGGCATATAACGGAATCTGCCCTATTTTCACTTAACGAGCTTAAATTATTGTACTATATGTAAATAACTTGAAAATAAAATGTAAATTATCATAATTCAACTTGTATTACATAATAAAACTATGTATAGCTGTGGGGCGAGAATGATAGTCCTGATATGAGACAGTGCTAAAGAAATAGATTAAGATTAACATATTCCTGCAGGAATAAAATGCAGTAAACTCGTACAAGTTCAAAATTGTATAAATCTGTGGCATTATAAAGGTGCTTTTCTATTAAACTTTAACCTATAATCGTAGGACTTTGTCGGATAAGTCTACTTCCTTCTACCTGTGTGGATGACTGTGCAGCAATAGCGTTAGATAATAACAAGTTAAAAGTTAACACTGTAAATTTGATTTTTACTGGTTAACGTGAAATCAGATTATAGGCTTCCATTGTCCTCTTAAATTTTATGGTTTATAACATCAGGATTATTAATAATTGTATGTTTAATTATAACATATACAAATGTATAAGAGGTATGATAGCGGAAAAAAGACAGCATAAGTTCTGTAACAAACAGTTGGCTTACAGAGAAGAGCCACGCGTTTTTCATGTTCTCCATTTAACCTGCACTTCTCTCTCTTATAGCCATATACAGGTTGTTTGTGCTGAAATTAAACTACATGACAGAGAAACCGTGACTTCCATACTTTTTGTAGTATCCTTCACATCGCTCTCATGTGTGTACTACTAAAGGGTGATTTTTTATTGGTGTGGTTTTTAAGTTGGCACCACTATTAAACACAACAATTAAATTTGAATAAAACAGCTGATCTTTGTTTATTATCTTATGTCATTTCGATATTTGTATTGTCTAGTGCGTATTATTGTATAGTAACCATGAACAGACTTACAAAAGAAGAGCGTTTGCGAATAGTGCAAATTTATTTTGAAAACCGCAGTTCAGTTCGGGCAACTTACCGAGCTCTTCGTCCGATTTACGGACCTCATAATCGTCCATCAAAGTCAGGTATTCGAGCTTTGGTTAATCGTTTTCGTAATACCCACACTCTTGTTGACAAGCATCGGCAGAGACGCCGCACAGTAAGGACCGAAGAGGCTGTTGATGCTGTTGTCCATAGTGTTGAAGAGGATCCAAGTGTGTCGATTCGTCATCGTGCGCAGCAATTAGCGATCTGCTACTCAACTCTATGGAATATTTTACGGAAGGATCTACGCCTATATCCATACAAGATTTAGTTGGTGCAAGAACTGAAACGATTAGACTATCGCAAGCGTCTTGATTTCGTTGAATGGGCTCAACATAAGATAACACGTGACCCAGCTTTCGCAGGCAAGATTTTTTTCAGTGATTCATTTCTGGTTATGCGGCTTTGTCAACAAACAGAATTGTCGGATTTGGAGTGATGAAAACCCAAAAGAATTTGTTGGTATGCCCCTTCATCCACAAAAACTTACCGTTTGGTGCGCCATTTGGGCAGGTGGTGTTATTGGCCCTTATTTTTTTAAAGACAATGCTGGCCAGACTGTTACGGTAAATGGTCAACGCTATCGGACAATGTTACGACTTTTTCTTTCCTCAGCTAAACGAACTTGAAGTGGATTTAGAAAATGTCTGGTTCCAACAAGACGGCGCGACGTGCCACACGGCAAACGACACAATTGGCCTCTTGGCAGAAACATTTGGTGAACGTATCATCTCATTTAGAGGTAGTGTCAACTGGCCCCCACAGTCGTGTGATATAACGCCAACAGACTACTTTCTGTGGGGATATGTTAAGTCTCAAGTATACGCTGACAAGCCACAAACTTTAAATGACTTGGAAGCTAACATTCGTCGAGTTATTGGCGGAATTCAACCACAGCTGCTGGAAAGAGTATTCGAAAATTGGACTTCTCGATTGGGCTTTCTACGCGAACGAAATGGAGCCCATATGCCAGAAATCATTTTTAAACGTTAATTTCATAACACTGTAGTTCAAATAAATGCATTTTTATGTCAATGCAGGTTGTTTTTCATTTTTTTTATTTAGTTTTAAAAACCGCACCAATAAAAAAATCACCTTTTAACTATATTCGTACACTTTAATAAGTATATCTATTTCTAACACGTACAAATGCAAAAGGAAATAAAACACACACACACACACACACACACACACACACACACACACACACACTGGCCTCTAACGTTGCGAAAATTTCCATAAGAAATGCATTGCGGCAAACACATGTTAATACAATATAATAGAATAATTGGAAACACTTTCTAAAGGTAATCCACTGTTCTATACATACATTATAAATTCACAACAAAATCTTGTGTTTAATTAATTGTAAGACGAAGTTGAGTTTATTTATTTACATTCGTAGGCTTGTAAGCAGAGAAAAAGTAACAAAAGTAACAACACTTGCTTTAATTGTTCTCAGATCGCTCTTAACACAGATGTTATCCAGACAATAAAATTAGTTATCAGAGTTATTAGCAAAATTATACTTTTAACCGTAAATTTCTGCAAAATACTAAGTATGCGTGCTTGTACAGTAGTACAATCCATATGTTAAAGTCTAAGTAACTTTCAATGCAGATTTTAAAGTTGATTTTAAACCTTAACTTTGCAGAAGGTAAGTGGCTACTACTTACCTCTGAAGTGTTTAGAATGCCGTTTTAAAACCATTGTCGTTCTTGTTTTCAGGCAGGAAATTTCCTGTCAAGCCATAGGTAGTTGCTGGTATAGTTAATATAAACAGATAATATTTAAGCTAAAATTAACTTCCGTCATATTTACTAATAATATAAAAGTATTTATACAATGTAGGGATGAAGTATTTAGTTTTCTAGGTCAGTCATTCTTATGTGCATGCATATAACGTATTCAAGTGAGTAATATAACACTAAACATATGATTCCAGGATATTGATAAGAAGCGAAAGGTTTTTTTAATAGATATGAATTAATGAAATTCAAAGAAACCCAAATTCGTTGGTTCAAAAATTTTTCTTTGTATATATTTGTCAAACAATCAAATAATGGATTTGTTATAAAGTTATGCTGGTTTCTAAATATAACTATTAGTATACAAAAAAATTATATAAGCGTTTATTTTTTAGTTATCATACAAAAACCACTACGTGGTTTATTTGACCTCTTTATTAACTGTAGAAACGAATCGAACACGAATCTATATATAAAAAACTATTTCCTGAAACAATTATGGGATATTTTTCTACGAATCATTTTTAAATCACATTTACTACTGATGAGATCCTAGGTTCCCGGCAAAGAAGTTGTGAGTACCGGAAGTGGTGACAAGTCAAAAGTTGCAAGGCAGTATGATAATTACAATATATAACTATTCAAATAATTGCACGTGTCTAAGTCGTGCATAATATGTATTATGGTAACGTGAATAAACAAAAAAGGCTCTCATTTTTTTCTGGTGGTATAAAATGCATACATCATGTATCAAGGAAAGACAACCATTCCATTGCAATAATCAATCTTTAAAAACAGTTTCCTCCAATAATAAGTAAATTGATAAAAACTTGGTTGGTTAATAATGTCTACTAATTTAACTCAGATGCGGTTTTACTGATGCCTTGCCGTAATTTAAACAGGCGACAAGCTATCAATGAGCGGCGGATAACGCGTGAAACTGGTATTCCATATCTCTCATTCATGTTAAAACAATTACTTAATTGTATTAAAAGTTTCAACTGTTGTCAAACTACTACTTTAATGCCAAAAATCAAAATAAAATTAACCACAGAATAAGCTCAGTGTACATCATTATGTGAAATTATATACAATCACTTAAAATTGATAAGTGCAATTTTAGTAGCATTTAAATGGCTTGTTTTCATCAACATGTATCAAAATAAAAATTTTATTTTTTATTTATTTTTAGTAGTTATATAGTTCAATTTATTATTTTACAACATGCACTTAAATGTGATAACTTATCAGACATTTGAACCTATTTTCTGATTTTGGTTCAGAAATATGTATAATTTTGGACGTATTATGCGTTTTACATTTGATACATTACACGGATAAACAGCTGAGGTAAACACTTGGTGGTAACGCTAATATAAAGTAGCATTCTGTAAAGAAGAGGTTGTGTGTCGTCAGGTAAATCTCCTGAATATTAAAAGAGGGTGGATAAATCTCCGACACTTGATTTAACCTTCGGTGATACAGTGCAGACGCAAACACTCCTCAGACATGTTCTACTTTCTGTACTGGCGTTTCCTATTTCTCTGTGTTTTTTTTTTTAATATACCTGATGTTTATTAGATCTTTTGATACAAGTAATTGAATTCTATATAAAATGAGTGATTAAATATATGTTAAATTCCTCTTAAATATGTCTCATTGTAAGCGTTCTATTTTACACCTATTTATTGTCGCTGAACATAACTTCCATGTGTAATAGTTGACTTGTATTAATTATTTGACTAGCTAAAAGTACCCGGGCTTTGCTAAGGTTTATTATTATTGGGATTAAGGACTACTGAAAATTAGAAAAGTTAAATTAAACTATGATAATTTTAGGAAAACTATTTATTATTTCGTAATTTTAATAATTAAATTGGACTATTTGCAAGTAATTATATTATTGATAATTATTAATTTTTATTTTATAGTAAGTTGTGTACCTTCTGCTAACAAATTCCCATTTTAGTGCGGCTAATAAAGTTGATGTAGCTTATTTTATCTGAATTCGTGAATACCTATGGTACATGCTACGTACAACTGGCCATGAGTGGAACAGTCAATCGTCAAATCGACGCCCGCCATCTTCATAACCTACGTTTGTAAATATTTTAGCTTCAATAACAAGTTTTGCAGAGGTTTCACCTGCATCCTGGTACTGTTAAAGAGTTTAGAAAGGTTTAAGTTTCAGGGCAGAATTATTGGAGTACCATCGTTGATAGTAAGATTATGAGGTTCGTATTAGGTTATTCCCAGGGGTTTCGGAGTGTGAAAAACTTCGCTAGATAATGAACAGCATCTTCCCGCTCAACGACCGAGTCCACTGATGTTTACCTCACATCAGCAGATGGCCGTTTTTCCAACAACGAAAGGTTTATTATATTTGAGAGTCGTAATTTGGGGTTCGAAGTACCCTCTCCTGCTAACGCGTTACACTTTTTTACGCATTGTAATCAAATACAAAAATACGTAGGATATATCTTGCCAAGCAGTGAATTTATTTCACTTAAAATACGATAATAATAAGATTTTGAGGTATTCCAGCTTTACCAAAATTATCTTATAATATTTTACCATCACTTCATTGTAAAAATAATGTAGAAAAACTGTTCTGCTTTCCAATCTACCTTTATGTGAACTCTCATGTAACCTCTCAAAGACAGGATTTCAATTTTGGACATAATAAGGAGGATTTTAGGCACGGTTTCACCTTATCAGTGTGTGTTCCTCGGGGTATCACGGATAAAGTTAGCCTGAAGTCTCAAGCCAGCAGAACTGTTATGTGAAAGGCTTCTTTGCTCCATTCTATGGAGAACATGTGACATCTACATGACCCAAATATACAAGTATTTGTGTAGGGCTTCGTCAACTGCTACACTCCTATTAAGTAGAACACTCACGCTACCAATTTATGTCTCTGATGAGCCTTCGATCATTCCTAGAGCAATTCCAATATCTATCGCAATTTTTTGCTGCATGTAAAAATTATAAACAGATCTGGACGATCAAAATGGCGGATATATTTCATAGCATCATGAGTACGCTCATGTATGTAGAAAGGTTCTCCAGTAAAGCTTGGTGACAGCAGTACCATGTTACCCACCTGCAATACCTGCCAAATATAGTCTTCATTTTTCAACTGATTTAGGTTCTCGTTCCTTCTTAATATTTTCGTACATGTCAACCAAAAATGTATTGAGGGGATTAGGAAGCAAAAGTAAATGTGGTTTCATTTCTCGTTTCATCAATATATAGCCAGAGAAATAAGCTGCATACACAGTTTTCTTAAATGGTGTATTGGTCTTTGAGCCACGCCAAGGGATGTTAATACAATACATATCTTCTCAATAGCAGAAAGTGAGAAGATACTGAAGAGAATCATACGCTAGATGGAACTCAATAATTCTTGTCAGTTTGTTGTCAGTGCTGTGGAGAACGTTATTTGGATTTTTAAATACCTATCCAAAAATAAAGACAACAACTTTTATATTGGATGGAGTATTGAAACATCCCCTGTGAGAATTGTTTTCAGCACTGATAACTACCTGGAAATTTTGTAGATCTTTGATATCAGTTGAGTCTTCAGTCAGCAGAATTTGGAGTCCTTGAAATACTTGGTATGTTCATGAAGATTTTCTGGCACTAGCCTACCAATCCTTCCTTTTATTTTTAAAGTAACAACGTCGAATTTCTCTTTCAAGTTTTTCTGAGGGAAAGACGGCTGCTGTTGTGTTCCAGGCATCAAACACCCTATTCTGTGATAGACCGGGCCTTGCACCTTAAATTTTGGCATGACATGGCCCTCTTTTATCTCTTTTGCTCAAAAAGACGTCATTTAGAAACAATCATTGTATTTTCAAATATTGCTCATAAAATGCTCAGTGTCAGGATGTTCGTGAGTAAAGAGGATGTGTAAGAATATCGATTATTCTTGAAAGGGAGGAAGTAGTACTTTCCCGTTTTAGCTGTAGTGAACACTGAGCAGGACTGGGCGATTAGAGATGAGAACGTATTTCTGTACTGGTCAGAACCGTGAAATGAACTCAGCTACGTTGTGTCTACTTAATAATTAGACAGGGTGAGGCAGATTGAAATAGGTCAGAGTTCACTTGATACTGATGGACTTTTAGGTGATATAACTTTAGGTGAATTTATTGTGTTTTACCTTGAAATTGTATGCTCTATTGTAAAAAGTGGTTCTGTTGCTGTTTTATAATTACTTTTAATACTGATGACTTGAATACTGTTTGACTTACACATAAAAACCTTTTACTTCTATTGTGTGAATAAATTATTATTATTCTTATAATTGTGACTCCTTTAAAAAACAACCAAAACTCTAAAAGAAATTGTACAGTATGTAAAATTATTGTTACATTATCATTTGTGTTGTAGCATTACAATATAATTACATGGTTTACGGTTTTTGTTACAATGCAGTTTTCAGCTCTCAGCTATTCTGGTTTTTAAAGTAAGTGTTTGACATTACTACACAGTTATTTTAAACATGATTGAGGTAGACATCTTTCGGCGCAGAGGAAGGATGTAACTACCCAAGATCACTCAGTATAGAACTGAAGTTTATTTGTACAACACATTTATCAGGGCCATACAGTTATTGCTCGTACAGTAGTTTAGAATCCAATCGCGTTTTGCAATATTTAGGGAGTTCAGATGATTTTTAAAACACGTTTAAATTACTTGTCTAAGTTACTAGTATCAATATGAAAACCTAGAACCTTTATGCTTATTTCAAAGATGAATAAAAAAACATTGTATTACTTAAAGAATGAAAAACAAAGATAATGTATATTTCCTCATACCCTGCCAGAAAAAAATATGGATCCTGTTAAAGACTTTAATTTTTGGGCAATTTAAACAAATTATTTAAAGGCTGTATCGTTACTACAGATACTCGTTTTAAAAATATATTTTTCATTTGCCGCATATTCCTGTCGAAATTTAAATAGATAAGTGAAGTAGATTATTAAATGAAGGAATAATCAGAGCTAAATTTACATATTTAAAACCTGTTGATAAAGTTCATTTTCATAATCTACAAAGGGATTAGTAAAATTATTTTTTTTATATGGAAAAGAGCCCAGAATCTTATAAGTAAACCAGAAAAGCCTATTATTACTTACAGCATTGGAAATGTTCACAGCTCAATACACTGTATGTGGCAGATACTCCACATAACAGTTATAATTGTGTTTACGTACTTACCTGCATATTTTCATGAGTATCTTAGGACATTTTATCATTCACATTGATCGTGTGGCATGTGTACTACGTAAATAAACAGGATACTCATCGCTAGACGTTTGTTCACAATACTATTTGATTAAATTATATAATGCAATCGGAATATACAATTTCGCGCAGAATTTGTCCAGTTTTACAACTTATTTAAGTTTTTAGAATTGATAGAACATTAAGATACCAATATAAATATGAAGTAATTTGAAAATAACTTATAATTCCGATTGTTTCAATCCTAAAACCCAATTTTCTTAAAACTTCTGATACGTATTACAACCTTCCTGAGCCAATGTTCAGTATAGTCTAGTGGTTTACAGGTTACAGGATAATGATAAGTAAGGATTTCATTTTGGAAAAGACAATTTCAATTTTTTAATTACTTACGTATAAGTCTCCACAAAACATTACCTATAAGCAATATATTTCGATCTTACATTA
The DNA here is from genome assembly GCF_021130785.1 of Homalodisca vitripennis. Lineage (NCBI taxonomy): Eukaryota > Metazoa > Arthropoda > Insecta > Hemiptera > Cicadellidae > Homalodisca > Homalodisca vitripennis. Next base: position 46,604,265 of record NC_060215.1, read on the forward strand.
CATTATGAGTCACTATCATCATATAATAACACTTTACAGTTATATACAAGAATTATATAGGCATTACGGACATTATGCAAACAAAATAAAATTTTCTTTTGCAAATATACAGTTTACAGTATACAGTTTACAAATAGAAGAAGCAATTATTTAACTTTTGAAATCAGAAAATAACTTTTAGTTAAATCACATAAATTACATTATACAGTATTAGTACAAAATATATCCAAATGGTGAAGTTGCGGGGGGAAGGGGGTTGGTGCCACAAAACACTGAGAAGATAGCACTGCTACCATCCCATTATGGTAATTTAGTTGTAGTTAAAATCACATATCGTTTTTCTTATCACAGCACGTAGAAATAAGCAACAAATTTATAAATCTTTGTCACGGACTTAAAGACACAATTATTAAACCCATTGTTATCTTTGCATAAACTATTACAAAATAAAAATTAATTCGAAAGCAATTAATCTAAACTGGAATATAATTCGGTGACTAGGTAAATATTAAGCGTATAATGAAACGTTGATAGTTGATAAAATAGACTTAATATGTATTTTGAAAATGCTAAACTTATCGTAACATCCTGATTTCTTTACCCTACATTGCATTTAACATAAACAGTTATAACTTTACTCTACAGGAAATGAAAAAGACAACAGATTAATAAAGCAATAGTTTTCATATTTATACTCGTAATAAACCTATGTGTCCATATATTCTCTATACATATACATACATCACATTCATTACAGAAAAACATTCTTATTTTATAGAGCATTTATTAGGATTGCCAGAATCTTTATTATTAATAATACTCACCTTTTAAATCAGACAATATTATAGCTTTTAATGAAAATTGATCATACTAGTTACAAAATGAGATGATTTAAACACATATTTAAACAGAGTTTAATAAAAGGCTTGTGTAATGTTTACCTGGGTTCGAATGAGTTCAGGCCTCTTGAGTAGACTAATTGTAAAATAATGTGCATGCATAAAAAGGAAAAAAATTAGTTTTCTTTAAATACATATTAAAACATGTCTGACATTTCTTGAGCAATGCCTTAATCAGTAAAACCTTATCAGGGTTTAATACAAACAAAATGCAATTTATATAATGCGTGATTTAAATAATTAAAATATGAATAAATAATAATATTATTATATACCTAATCTAGGAAAGCCTTTTTTAGGCATATGTGTATCATTCCAGTACTAGATAATGTCCAGGACGGAGACAAAGTTGAGAAGATAATGTGAAGATCAAACATGTCCAGAAATAGAAGTGTCTCTAGTGTAGCAGTGATGTGATAATAACAAAGAGGGAAGAGGGGCATTTGGAACCAGGTTCTTGACCCCTATCGTGACTGAAAGGCGCTGGCCCACAGTTTAACTTACTTTTGTTGTATATTTTGTTTACTAAAGAACAATAAACACTGTGCATATAAAAGAAGCCTTAAGACCTCGTACGAAGAATTCCAGGTTTTAAGGTGACAGATGTCAATTATTTTCTCTTGTGTTAAGCTGCCGAAGGTGTACCCGGTAAAAGGTCAAAGTATGAATAGAAGGGCGGCGGGCATCCCAGCCAAACGTATTAGTCAAGCCTCACCGAATAAAACAAAAATTCTGACTCCAACTGATCCGCATTATTTCTTTAAAAACAGAAATTATTCTAATAACATCTCCATCGTTATGTTAGGTTTTCATGTCAAATAGCAATATCTTAATGGCTAAATAATTAATTAATTGTCAAATTTGAGTATTTTATTTTACGCAATGATATGAGTGTAGGTCGGTTCATCTTTTACGTGTGGAAAACGCTGTTTTTTTGTATTCAATTAATTCTACACACGCATATTCTCAATATTTGTCTCAAATGCCAACAACCATTGGAAGAAGTGAGATATACTTCAATATACAGCGTGATTCTAACACAAGAACGCATTACTTTATAGTAGATAAAGGTTGTGTAAGGAACCATTTTTGTTAACCTTTTCAGGTTTCATTGGCGAACACAGTCCGACATCGCTATCTCAGTCGTTCCCGGTTCAGCCCCACGTCTTTAGCAACGTGAATATCTAACCAAATAAAGTCATTCTCACTCTTATTCGATCGATGTAGATCTTATGATAGAGTTTTAAATAACCAGTCACATGTTACCTACCTCCTTCCATTCACTTTAGCCATTCTTATGATGCGTAGTGTTTATTTTCTTAACACACCGCTAAATTGTAATAAAGACAATACAGATACGCTACCAATAAGGTATTAACTCTTTGTATTGTGTGTTTAATGATAGTTTTAAGTTTTTGTTGTGCCCGATCCGGCTTTATCAAAAAGGTTTTCAATATTGTTTTCTTGTGTACTGGATTTTAGTGTTCCGTTCTGTATTTGTAAGCTTCTAGTTACATATTTCCTATGTACTTTGACATGTTAAAAGGCAGACGTGTCAATTTATACGCATGAGATATGGGGTGTTACTAATCGGATTAAAAATAACAAGGATTTTAAATTGTATTAGTTTAGTTTTGTATTTCAATAATCCCTAAATGGACACAACTTGCAACGCTTATAACAAATTCTTAATTGTCTTTAAAACAAAAGATAGCTGTCCTTATGTGAAAATGGCCTTAATGGCTTAATGGGAAAACTTTTTAATGTGTATAGTCAACTCTAATGCACAAAATCAAAGTTTACTTTGGTACAGCGGTTACGATTCAACTTGTATATTTGAAACATACTAGATGGCTCTTTAGTAAATCCTATACTATTGATTTTTATATTCTTTTGAGATTGGTCTGCAGCTTTTCCACATAAACTGTTTAAGAAAAATATTCTATTAAAAATTAGACCAGCGGTGATAGATTTTACGTGCAATTATTTATGTCTTTAAAACTGATTAATATTTCAACCGTAAAATTGTGAGCAACAATCCTGACCGATTGTGTTTATTTATTCAGCTTCAAAATTACCTCTTTTGTAATCGTAATATGTAAACTAAAAAATACTTACTTTTAACAATGCCCCTTGCCCCACCGGACTTAATATGGCCAAAAAGTCACATAGTGGTGGGTGGGAAGCTGTAACGTGATCGGGCGGTAATGACCAAGGTCAAAGGTGAGGCGGTAACCCTTTTGTCTATAGTACTGCCTTTCTGGGTCAGCAGGATCAATAGTGACGTATCTATTTTCTTTGCAAGCCTTCAAGAGCATAAAAATGTGGAAGCTTCTAACATATCTTCTATTGTATGACTTGTGGTTTATATATCAAGACAATACATTTTATTATAAAATTCTAAATATATTGCATAAACTGTATGGCTTGCACCTCACTTTTGAAACATTTTAATGTACATATATCCTTTTCTTTTTTTTTATTATTTCCAACAAAATAGCTTCCATACTTGAATTTGTGATGCTTTTTATTAACTCTAAATAAATCATAAATCTTAAGAAAATCTAAAATATTTTATATTACTCCGTTATGTACAATATATTTAAGAGCTATATAGAAGTAAGCAGTGTGTATGCAAATATGAAGACTTTCTTAGGTCTGTTTACCAAGAGACCTGTTGGCCTACAAACATGTACATTATTTCTAACTGCATTTGAAAAAAATTACGTATTTCTTATAAAAATACAAATTTTGTGTTACATTATAAGAACCAAAGTCAATCTATTTTGCAGTAATAGACGAACACATAACCGTTATGTATAATATTCAATATGTTTAAAAATTCATATATGCCACAAAATTTGCGAGGTCCGTAGACTAAAGAATTCAGCCCCCAGAAAGAACGCTATTTGACAAAAATGGATACAACAATTTACGGGATTTCCAAAAGTGGGTTTCTTAACTCTCCATTGCACACCGCCCTTAGAACAGCGGATGTTTTGAGGAGTATTACGGTTCAATGAGCATTCAAAGAAAATGAGTGTTACTTGTTATTGTTGCTGGTAATACCCCGTCTAAAATATATATGGTCTTGGGTGGTTAGGGAAAGACCAGCTGTATATCTGCTATCTTCATTCATATAAGGCTATTGTATATCACATCTAACTTACTTGAAAATACTAGATTCTTGTTACAGCAATAACCTTTATCACCATGTTACACCATTCTATTCATTTAAACGTATAGGTAGGGGTCTTTCTTACTTTCCATTAAGAAACAAGATGAATTAGTTTTACTCTCATTCATATTATAACATTTTTATAGTATATAAGCTAAATGTACCTGTGATACATATTTTCTCTCAATTTTACCGCTTTTGTAATTTATTAGTCAACATTATTAGTCAAATAATTCCATAAAGAAATAAATATCAATTGTACGTATCATCTTCCAATTACTAAGTGTAAAGAAAGGATTATTTTACCAGTGTTATTTTTAACATGCTAACGAATGGCCATAAATTAAATAAAAGTTACTGTATAAGTGTATAATTTTCTGTTAAAAATCTTCCATAAGAAAGTGTTATTTTTCTCTATTAAATAGGTTAAATTATTCGTTAAATACATAACTGTTTTATAAGTTGCAAGGTATTTGAGCTCTCATTTAGAGGTTTACATTTTAATTTACAATATATTGTATGAACTATAAATATTCACAGATTGTAAATACCTTCATAATAAAAAGCAGTCCTAATGTCACCGGCTTAAAATTCTAAACAACAATTTCCGTAACCTAACCTAAACTTATTATTGATACACATTTTATCGTATACTACAATGTTTGAGATTAGTGTAACCTTAAAGTTGGCTTGAAGCAATAACGTGATCCATATCACTAAGGTTTCTAGTTAAATTTTACCGTGTTAAAATATTAAACTAACGTAAAATCTCTGTAAATAACCTACATTAACGATTGGCAACAGTTTTAATACACTCTGAGATGTTGCAGGCTAGTGTGAAATTTGCATATAACAATGACGTCAATAATATGTCGTTGGTAAAACCTAACAAACTTCAATAATGTCAAAAGTAACGGTAAACTAACGATTAACACGGAAAAAAGTATGTGACTGTTACGTGCGCACGCTAGTATTATGTGGGACAGCAAAAATCACGTCATCTATAGCTCATATATTAAATCCAAAAAATCGTCGATATTGACTAAACTAATGGTAAAATACTGACTAATATTAAAATAAGAAGTGCAGGTCAATATGTACGTTCCAACTTCATAGTAATCAAAGAAGGAACAATAAATCAACGTAATATAATTTCTAAGCTCTCACCACATGATATATTGTTGTCCGGCTATTGACTCTGCACGGGCAATAAAAATAATGAGTGTATGACTAAAAAGTTTCAATTTTTATTAGGAGATGTCATCAAAAAGGGTTATCATGCACTTTAGAGACGTCCTTTCAGAAAAGAATAGAACACACACAACACTTCCAATATTTAAAACAATTTGAAAAATATAATTTTAATTTACTGAAAATATTTGTTAATAAGGTTCAAGATATTGGATATACTCAACTAACAACCTTATATTCTCAAAACATTTAATAGTTTCAATATTTTTATATGTCTTGAAGGGAAGAGAATCTTAACAAAATTATCATAGGCGTACACTAGAAGTAGAATTTACGTTCAAAACGAAAGTGTTTACAACTAGCGCATTTAAAAAGAGATAGAGTAAAATATACAACATAACGTTTTTGTTTATAGAAGCAATACTTAAATTGTTATAATCTGTCAGACTTTTCATAGTTTAATCATGGCCGTTTAATGCGTTTTAAAACATGCATGTTTTATTACACTTGATTTCAATCGCATTTATTGTATCCATATAACACTTTACTATTGCATGGAGAATATTGTTTTTCAGTTCTCCAAAACGGTGTGAGTATTTTTTTCAGTGTTCGTTATTAGATATTAACAGAGGTAATTTCTTTGCTTTTTGTGCATTATATTTTAGTGTTCTATCTGACATATTCTTTTTTACATTAAATATAAATAAGTAAGAATTTGTTTATATCAGTCAAGATAATACTTGTGTCAAAAATAATGAAGTTCTCATAAATCAAAACATATACACAAATGGAGTATGGGAGATTCATGTTTCTTTATTCAGTAAAACATTCAAGTTAAAAAACATTAAAAATCATTATTATAAATTTTTATAACAGTTTAAAAACTTATTAACGATTGAGTATTTTCAATTCAATTATGGGCTAAAGTAATCGCACATGAGTACATTTTACATGTATTTTAATAGGCCCTGCTCCTCATCAAAAACAGCCGTAGTAGGCAATTATAACATTTTAAATTTTATAGACATATTGATTAATACCGGAAAATCTATAATTTTGGAAAGCGACAATAAAGGAAGACTTGTAGAGAACTTTATATGAAATTGATAAACATTTCTAACCGTGTGTATTATATTTTTATTATATTAAAATAAAATAAATATGTGTTGTGTAAAACACAATTTCATAGTAGGCTATTTGTGTTTTTCATAGTATTTATGTATTTTTTATTTAAACTCCTAATTTTGGAATTTTACAGTTTAAAGATTACAGCAATCTTTATAAAATATTTAATTATAAATAATTTATGCCTTTCCGCCGTAAATTCAACTGTTTTATGTGAATTACGACTTTTTTGGAGCGCTGTTCTTTATCAAATCGTTAAAATATAAACACGTAATCAAAATTAATATAACTACACATAACACAAATAATAAAACAAACAACCACACAGACGAAGACGGACATAGCTGTACATTTCCAGAAACTGGCGGGGTTGAAGAAGACTGTCACTATCACATACGTCTCGTCGCACTCGTTTACACATACTCTAAAATATACCTGCTGAACTTGAAGAGCAGCAATCAGGTTGTTGTTGCGTAGTCTCCAACATTGCCGAGAGATTCCGGTCTAATAAAATATTTCTAGTAAATTTAAACCTTTCATTATAAATTGGTAATTTTCTTATTTATACAAAATTTTGTAATTTTTGAGGGCATTTTCTACATTCGTGTTGTATGTTTATGTTTTCTTTACAACTACTGACGCCATGGATCTCATCAATCATGCTTTTTGCAAACTTGGGGAATGAACAACCGGAATGTCTGACGTAAAACTTGGCACACTCGTTAGGTGGCAATTTGTAGTCGTCAGTGTCATCTTGTGTCACATTTTGATATTTTTCGATTTACAATGTAATTTTTCGGACGTTTTTTTATGCTAGAGCGATAATATGCTGTTTTATTTCGATACTTATAGTGTAGTGTATATTATTTCCAATGTCAGCTGACACAATAATACTGTTTTTTCTGACTTTTTGCTTTTTGGATTTTTATTTCTGATATTGATGTAGTAATCATTATAAACTGCCGTGAGTTTAAAAATGTTTATTCATTATCATAATCCGTTTGATTCTCTTATGAGCTTAGGGGTGGTTGGATTTTTCTATTAAATGTTGGTCCAGTATCCTTTGGTTTCGTGTAAATTTTATAGCTTAGTCTTATTTGTTTTAAAATTCGGATATTAGTCTAACATATTTAACTGTCTTTATTTTTCTATTTAAAATTTCATTTTCTTCGTACACATTCTCTTATAACATACTGTTTTGTTAGCAAAATACTAGTTTGTATTTTTATCGGAGGAAATAAATTCATTTTTTATGCTGTTAAGATATATTTATCGAAGTTGTAATTTCATATTTTAATAAAAAGTTTTAAGATATAAATAATCACAAACCTACCATTGACAATAAATGTAATAATGTGTTGACGGTAAAGGGTCTTTAATGAATAATAAATAAACCTACTAAAATACAAAATAACCCTGAATATGGAAAGATGTTTTAGTCTGAATAGATAACAGGAATATATAGTATACGTCCGCGGTACGATGGTTCGTCTAGACAGATGAACCTCAGGTACCGACAGCTGCATGATAGATTTGGTTTTGTCGTTGGCGGGCGGTGAAAATTTGTCGTCTTCCCGCTAAACGGACTATAGGACCACGTCGTAAAACTGTCTCGCCCGTTTATTACCTACTTAATAAGGGACAGACGCTGGGTGCACTGTCTCGGCCTGAGACCGATTCAAGGAGTTCTTTTGACAAGGGTGGCGGACGTCACTTTTCTGGAGGGTAGGACAATTGTTACACGTCGCCATCCTTGGACTAACTGTCATACTTTTCAAAACTGACCTGGCCGTGCATTTGTTTTTCTACCTGCACTCATTCTTCACTCTGATCAGTGATGCTTCCATTATATTACTATCAAAGTACTTCGGCGTTATACTAATGAATCATAACCATTCATAGTAAGTTTGTATTAATTAGTCTTTATCTTGTTCCATCGTTAATAAATTACTGTACATGCAAGGAGACACACTAGTAAACCTAGTTTAAATAGACAGTTTATTGTTTTATTAGCACTAATAATAATTTAAACAACAATGTAGATTATTGATAATATATCGAATTAATAGTTTTATCAAATTATTGTAATAGTTAACAATACGAAGGCAAAATATCTTGTTACGTTAAATAGTGGATTTTGGCCAATAAACCGAAATTTTAACAACAGTATCTGCCTACAGACACATACTATCTTACATACAGTATGCCCGCTTCGGTGAAGACATTAATTTTCTAGTTTAATTCAAACCTCCATATAATATTCACCGCTACATCCCTCTACGACATATTGTATTGTAATAATTAGTAATCCAGAAACGGCAGGAGATAATATATTTAGTTCCAAGCAATTACCATCGACTTCAAACGCAACAAGTTCTTAATTATATTCTTAGACCATATTAATGTTATGCCTATTAAAAATTATCCTTTTTAAATTTTCAATATCGTAGTTATAAAAATGTGCTGTAAGGTTTGTAAAAGGTACACGATTACAATTTATGTTAAAACTAGTTATACCTTGCGGTTTCACACGCAATTTCAAAGGATTTCGTATGTATGAGCATTTCTGGCTAGAGTGAAATATATGTGCGACTCTAATATACGATCAAAGAAATATGGCTAAAAGTGCATACTTATTAACATTGTAATTTATTCTACGCTTAATACAAATGTCTGAGAAGCCTATTTCTTACAAAAGTCAACTAAGATGCGTTTTATAATAGTCTTCAATTTATAATAAGTTAATAGTTATATAGTAGTTTTTTCTTTTATATATGCATTACGGTGTTCACCAAGTACTGCAGACTTATTTTTTCAAATACAAAGTTAAAAGTAGATTTTTGCAAAAATGTTTTAACTCCTTTACTGGAATTTTTCTTACTCTGTGCTAAACAGTGCTTGCAGAAAAGATTGAAATAAAATTGTTGTTACTACCAAGCTCTCCCTATGATTTTATGATCAAAGGTAAACAAATTAAAAGCAGTAGTTAAATTAATTGAATTAGTTATTTTTACAAGTGGGTAAATCAATTGTTAAATCGATTTTATTACGAAAAATTGTTCTTTACAATGAAACATAGTTAAATGGAAGTAATATGCAACTTAACGTTTAAATATTTTTTATAAGGATATATATGCTAACAGTGGATGAGTTAAAAGAGTGTAACTCCAAAAAAGTTAATATTACAATTTATCATCTGTGGAGCTACGCTCGTCTAAAAGAACTACAACAGTATTCACTCGATAATGTGCTGAGTTTCAGGACACTCTGTGTCTGTTGTGTTGTTTTGATAGGTTTCCTAATATTACTGGACGTGTTGTGAACTAGCGTTGAAGTAGTCGGTACTGTGGTGCATTATTGACAAATATGAATGATTATCCATTTCCTTATAAAAGAAAGTCAGTTAATTCTGAAAAATATCAAAGGACAAGGAATAAAAATACCTGTCTGAAAGGGATGGAGTACGTTAGTCCTAGTGGAAATATAGTTGCGTCTAAGCATCCTGAGTTTGCTTGCAGGTAACGTATCCTCTTGTTATTTTAGGATAATACGTAATGTTATTCTTTGTAATAAATATATTTTACAAGAATATTGTTTTCCAACTATCGCCCTGTTACTATTTTGAATGAGAAACACCTAACCAATTTTTAAGGGTAAACCTGCAACGTTAGTCACATCCTACCACAATTTATGATTTGTAAAAATACGTTTAATTCGCGTATTAATTAACATGCAAGTCCATTTTCTATTTATATGCTTTTTTGGGTTTTCCTTACAATTAATAATGGATTTTTAAGGGGTTTTAGTGTACGCATCTGAACCTACGAAATGTAAAGAGAAAAAGTCATTTCACATAGGAGTAGTTAACTGAAACATAATAGTCTAATACCTTTAAACATTTTTGTTCTTACTCATAATGCAATCATGCTTAGTTTTAAACCTTTAATGTATGTGGTTAATTTTATATAATTTGATTTTATTTTTAATTGAACTTTTTAACATTTTATGGTATATAACTTAAAATAGATCAGAATTTAAAATGCATTTCTGAACTCTCTTATCCTTTCTAGGGCAGGGGACAAATACTTTTTATTGGTTTCACATTTAAGAATGAGTGGAATGATTTATTTTATTACCTATTGCATACGAAGTACATTAAAAATTATTTTAACTCTCATCGTTTAATAATAAAACCCAATTTTCTGCGAACTTCTTCAAATTGTTCTTCAAAATGAAATTTTGATTGCTTCAGCAAATTATTGAACCGAAAATACAAATTATAACATAATTCTATAGGGAATAAAAAGGTGACAGGTAGAAAAATAATTAAACCAATAGGTTTCATATTTATATGTTTAATAGAATTATATTTACATAAAATCTTTATACATACATATACAGTAAATACACTATACTAAAACAACCAAATATTCAGGATAGCATTTCTAAGGATTACCAGATACTTTTATATTACAACTCCCCATATTAAATCACACAATATTAAAGGTATAAACTTAATAAGCTTCTTAAACTAAATAGCCAATATTAACAGTTAAGGAAATTGAACAAGATGGCTTGAAAAAAATAATTTAAACCTTATATGTACAAACTTCTATATATATATATACATGTACATAACATACGTTATACAAACACAATCACATAATAAATAGAGCATATCTTAGCATTCCCTGATACTTAAAATTACCTTCCTTATAAATCAGACAATATTAATTCTAAATCTCTAATTACTTAAAAAAACTAATTATAAAAATAATTGAAATAGATGATAATAAATAGAAATAGCAGTAAATTTTAACAAATTTTGGATATAATTTTAATAAAAGATTTGTTAATTTTTCAAACAATGCAAAGTCAGAACTCAGCAACACTAGATTAGGGAATGTTAAAAACTAAATAAAATATAATATAATACATGGTTTAAATATTTTAAATATCAATACAACACATTTTAATATAAACAATCCTGTAACCCTACATTCTTTCATAATTTTCTAATGGCAATGGTATAGTAATTCCACTTGTCTTAAAATTTCTACAAGAAGATAAGTTAGCAATCCGAGTAAGCTATTTGTAATGGTAATGGTGTAGTAATTAATTCTACTTGACAACATATCTATATATTTAGACGTAAGTAAAGTACTGACAATACACCTGACTACACCTTAATGTAGCCTAGCCTTTATGTTCTTCCGTGTTACATTATTAAATACAATCTCTTCATTCTCAAATATATATTATGTAATATTCGAGATTATCATACCAAACATATGACAGTGAATGATTTTAAGTAAAATTATTACTCATTGAAACATACTAACATGAAGAAACAATCTATCGTAAATTATTACTAACTAAAAAGGAGCAGAAGCTAATAATTTTAAAATATCACAGGTCAATCAGCACCAAAAATATTCAATGAAGATGCCATGAATAGGCTCTGCGCTGTATGAGATCGAAGGTGCTGTATACGAGTAATAGAATACATCTTCTTCTGAATATTTTTCTGAATGTTCTTGGTGGTTCCAAAGAGTTAGTTCATGGGGGAGAAGTGCCGTCTGGAGGTTGAATGGCTCCATTTGTCTTGGGTCACTGTAGCATATTGAAGGCGATTGGAGTTGATCCATTTCTATTAAAACAGGTGCTGCATATGCGTAACAGAATACCGTCTGGGGGTTGAATTGCCACATAACTGCAGGTGACTGTGTTGGTGGAGCGACTTCTGTTGAAACACTAACTGCTTGCTCTTCTTTATATTCTGTACCGTACAGTAGAGAAATGCTTCCATTTTCTCCTATTCTGTACGATACTTCTTCTGGGTCGATCCAAACAGTAAGTTCATGGGGAAAGAGAGCCCTTAATGAATCGGCTGAACAACCTGTTGCATTAAAAGCTTGTGCCACAATTGGATCCATGGTACCGTTAATTCTGATGCATCGATACGCTGATCCTCTATTCGGGTACTCTGGATACCAGTGGCTTTGGTATTTGTTTTTCAACAACTTAATCAGAGAGTCTTTGAATGAAGCTAGTTGTGTTTCATTCAATTGTTTTAATCGGTGCTGTCCCTGAAGCAGACGAATCAGGAATTCAACTGCAGTCGTTATTTCAATAATCATGGTGACCTCTCCAAATACCTGCAGGAAAAATAACATGTTATTTATGTGAAGAATGCTGTATTAGGACATTTATATTACCAAACACATTAACTCTTTACATATCTCACACCTGCGTTTTGTTAAAAATTTACTAGTTAATTAAAATAAGGATTAATGATTTACTTTTCTCTAATGTGTAAAGTTTTTGGTTCCCCGTATTCGTTTTGTTTCCTGGAAATTTTTAACTTTTTAATGTAAAAATATATCTTATCAAGTTGACATAATTTTATATAATATGTTTCAAACACTAGTATTTTTATCAAAAAGTATTGTTTATAAAGTTGTCATTGTAACGTGTCGGCATTATACAAAATATTGAAACTATGTTTTATCCTTAATATTGAAACTTGAACCTGCTCAGTTAGAAGATAACCATAACATTCGGTCTGCCGGTCTGAAGATTCCAACAGGGAAGCGTTAGCCACGGCAAATTAACGCCTAAGTTAAAGTTGTGTTAAAAACTAGAGTTTTAATTTGTATTTATAAAATGAAATTGTCTTACAAACAAAAATAATGACTAAGCACAATAACGTGACCACTGCCGATGTTTTTTAACGGAGCTCTGTTAAGAATGAAAGTTGAAATTGTTTACAAACAACTAGTTCGACAACTTTATACACATAATTAAAAAATTCTACAAACTACATACTCCAAGTTAGTACTCTTGAACAAATCTTGTATAAAACATTGTCATTATAGGATAAAATTTTTCCTACTTATGAATGTTAAAAATGTATTTATGTTAGAAAGTACCAAAAGAGGTACTTCGAATCTTGATGTAATATTGTTCAGAAATTGAATTGGTAATGGTGACTAAAAGTTATGTACGGAAATAAAAGCAGCATTAATTGCTAATAATTTCTGAAGCCTGGCGGCGAGCCCGTCTTTATTTTATATTCCTGTATTAGATTTTTATTTATAGTAGAAATTTATATGTAGCACATCAATCAAATCATCTGGACCATCATTTTATTAGTATTGTAGTTAATAATAAATATTATGTGATAGTTATTTTACTGTTCTCAGAGATCTGTAACCCTGCAGGGTCACTACTATACTCGTAGCTCTAATAGTCAAGTTAATTTCTCAATTAACCATCCCAATATACACGGCCAGTTGTAGGAAGCTGTATTTATTGATATGATGCATTTACATGTATTGCATCTATATTGTCCACAATTGAGCGAATAAAGTAAAGGAGTCCCAATGTGATCTAACTAAGAAATAGTAAAGTTGACATCTAATTTTATAGGGATATATGATAATCATTAATCTACCAGACTAACATCTCTCACTCAGCCCATGCCAATGTTTAAGCTAAAATCGCATTTATCGCATTTTGCGAAACGAGCCGAGAAAATGCGACGCTATTGAGAAAAGCTCTCGCAAAATTGCGACGAAAGCGAGAAAGAACTAACCACGAAAAAATACATCGTATTCGTAAAATACTGTTTTTCAATGATACTATAAGATCATATATTTTGTAATCACAGTAACTTAATTTATATAAAGTATTAGACAATTTCAGTACCACTGGTCGAAAAACTCTCGGGTTGGTGGATGCTTGCCTACTCTTGGATCTAAAAGTGTAGATACCCGCGTTTGAACGTTAACCACAAACGACTTAATTAAACTAAAGTTATGACAGTTACATTAAATTCAGCTTGTTTATGTTGTATCTAGACGTGCAAAGCAAATCATTAGCAACCAAATTCGGTGTCGGTGAGAATGAAAAAATATACCGGTTGTGGTTCTTTACTATTAAACTGCGATTAGAAATTCAAATTATACATTGTTACAACTGCTATTGGAAGGCTTAAAGCTCAAATAAAAAGAATTGATTATGAATAGTCCAATATATTTAACTTATTACGGCTCCTTCTTGCACTTAAGGGCGCGAGTGGGGTCGCTGCTTTAGCACCCCCTGGAATAAGCACCCCCTCGGTCTTTGGCGTCACGGCAGGGGGTGCTAATTCAGCGCACGGACACGGACCAGGCACTGAATTAGCACCCCCCGGCTACAAGGGGGTGCTTATGCGTATGGACATGGTCGCGGCCTTGAATAAATACCCCCTAGCATTCAACCAGCAAAAGGGTGTTTATCTTTTACTTATTCAATGTAATCATAAATATAATAGTTGTTATCTGTATTTTTGTGACGCTGCCACTTATAAGCTGCTATCTACGATTGTTTTGCAATTTCCGATAAACAATGAAATAATATAATAATCAAATATGCCTACTTTCTCTTCAAAATTACAAAAGACTTAATATTACATAATAAGTGCTCCGACTAGCAAGGCTAATTGACCTTAGGACTCCTCCGTCTCACACGCATTGTCATTTTTATTTTTTTATTTTCACTCATGACTTTGCTTTCTTAATTTTTTCTAAATATAATAATTAATTAAATCATATCCTTCATTTATTCTATTTCAGTTGATTCATTCAGCTAATACGTTTATAAAATTAATGAACGCACTGCTAAATATATATTAAAAAAAACATAAACTTCTCTACGCACAGATCATTAAAGCCCATGCAGGTTCTTTTCCCTTTTCCTTTCTTAAGTACGAGTATACAAAAATTAGAGGCAAATTAAAACTAATGATAAATGCTGCTTTTTTAATTTTAATTGGCTTTCTTAATTTGGATATATGGATTCATTCTTTTGAGGTATAAGATTTGTATTACTGTATATTAAGTTCTTTCATGACAACTGTAAGAGTACTATAAAAATACAATCATTTGTTATCCTCTGGAATATAAGATATTCACTTCTGTATCTACAATTTAGTGAAAGTAAAAGTTATTTTTGAGTCAATGTTTGGAGTATTACGGAAGGTAAAATGTAATTATGGTTTTTATACATAATTAGTCTAGTATCTATGCATTGTCATTTTTACTGTACAGGTATTGCTTATTGTTGTCCATACCAATGGAAAATCTACTCATAGTCTAGTTAATGGTATTCACTGAGCATTAACAGTTTAAGCTTAATCAAATCGTGAAAACTCAATGATTCATGTTTCTCAATATAATAAAAAATTATGTCATTTATATTATATGAATCCATAGTTAAATTATTTATTTCATTCAATAGCTTAACGAAAATGGAGTGTTTTTTCTTAGTTTAATTAAATCAAATTAAATAAACTAATATAATTTTGTTAACAATTTAGGCTCGTATTTTAGACAAAATAGTTTACTGTTACATAATAGAATTTTTCTTTGCGGCATTTTTGTTTCATATTTAATTTTAATTACATTTCAAAATTAATTTTATGAAGGTAAACAGATGATGCATGAAAATTAATTTTTTTACTTTTCATTTATTACAAAAATATGTTTACAGTACATACCATTAAATAATTCCTCGATATTTTTAATTTTTTATTGTATGCACTATTATGCGTACCGTGAATCATCTGCACAATGGAACAGCTTCATAGACTCAACACTACACAAAAATCCGTGAAATGGCACTCACAAATATATCTCAAGGTTACGCCAATAAGTATTACTATTGCTTACGTGTAAAATGTCCTCTATAGAATCATGCCTATCTATTCGTCATAAGGAAAGGAATGTGTAGAAACATCAAATACAAAATATCGCTTTCGGCTGAGTCGGAAGAAAGGTATATTTCATATGAGGGTACAAATTGGCGATGCATTATTAGTTTATGAACTTAACACTGTGATAAAAACTGATGGATGAGGCATTGGTTGCTAAGGATGAAGTAAATTAATAAAGGTTTCTTCCTAACTAGTTAATATAAAAAAAGTTTGGTCGACTTTTGACAATCTTACCCCTAAAAGATATATCCCTCTGGTAAAGGAATATACCCTCGATTATATTACTTTTTCTAACGGTATCGATGATAATAATTAGTTTCATATTATGAGAATAGAATTCATATTGGACTTTCATTTTAAATGTTATCAACAATTTCATGTAAAATATTATCACATATATGTGTTGTTGCTCTTTTTATAATGAGTAACCCTATTTTAAAATGTGGATCATAAGTCTTTTACTACATACAGTAATATAGGAAAGGAAGGATCGTGATTTGTAATTACATTAGAACATCAGTTCAAAAAATCATGGAATGTTGCATTTGAATAAAATTGGAATATCTTCCAACGAATATAATTTATTTCATCAGTAGTAAAAACATACATAGTGTCTGTTATATTTAAAGACACGAAGGATATGTCTATAATGTACCAGTTATTCTACAAAAATTGCGTACGAAGGCGCGGGTATCAGCTAGTAAACATAAAAAAATTTGAAGACCCCTATTTTTGCCTTAACATCGTTGCTCGTTATATATCGGCCGTCTACCAAATATGAAATATACAGAGTAAAATCAACCTGCAAATATCAATTGTAGGACTGTTGTAGGTCCACACATAATTTTGACAAAACCCGTCGGTGCACTACCGACCCTACTGGGGAAATGGGCGAAGACCTGGCCGCATCGAGTGGTCGAGTAATAATATCGATGTTCCGTGTGGAACTATATTTTTATTTGAGTTATTTTTCATTTTTCACAGTTGTTATTCTTATTTTAATACAGAACTTATTATGTATAGTGAATTTGTTTGATGAAATTTCGTAAGAAATGTAAGAAGAAAATCAAACAAGTGTTTGAGTGTACAGGACCAAGGTGTGGCATATTACACTCTCTGGGTAACGGATACTTTTACACGAGTAAAGAGAAAAGATAAACTAGAACACGGTAATGATGTTTAGACAAAAGCTGAAAATCATCGCCTTTTTGTATGCAGTTAACAAATCTTAACTATTGTGTGTTACATTAATCACACGTGCACTTCTAACCCATGTATCTGGAAGTGTCAAACATAATTACAATATTGTAAAAAGAAGAGTGAAATCTCAGTGAAGTCTTTAATAAAGCGTCTAAAAAAGTTAAAATTTAAAATTACACTTCAACTTAGCTGTACTTTTATTTTAAGGTTATTTATATCGGAAAGTGTAATGAATGTTGTTGCCCTCTTATTTTCAACTCGTTGTAGTTTTTAAAACTGATTTCTAGACCAGGTAGTCAACAGATGTATATAAGCATAAATATTATTTCATTAATAATAAAATAAATTACTGTACGTAAAATTTCATTTTTTTATACAGTAAACTTTTATGATTTTAATGTTTTATTTTCCGGGTAGAACAAAATCTTCAAACTTTGGTTAGGACAAACTTAACAACTGCAACATCTTTACTGGTACGTTTAGGCATCTAAGTTTACCACCTTAATCAATAGCATATCTACAAACTCCGTATAAATGTATAAGCTAAGGGTCAAAAGTAAGTCTGAGACCTTCCATCTAAATAACAAAATAGTAAATAGGAATATTGTGCGATCAACAGTAAAGAGCTACAATAACTACCGTTTTAATTTTTGGTATAGGTAATGAACATGTATTAGTGTTTTTTCTGACGTCTTAATAAAAAACCTATATCCTGAAATAAGGATATTATGACCACAGTTCAACAATGTAATGTCAAAATCAGCTGAATAAAACAGCTTAAATCATAAAAGCTGATTGTTGCAGACCTCATTCAGTACAGTCATATAATAAAGGTGAATATTGTTTGGTAGTTGGTTTTCAAAAAGAAATTATCTCCCTTAATTCACAACTAATTTTTAAAACTTGGTATCGTTGGATTTTTAATTAAATTGCGTAATAATTGAGACCTTTTTGACCATATATCGCTTTCAAGATATTTACGCTTAGTAATTTTTTGAAAATAAAGCTTGTAAGAAATTTAAATTTATGTTTGTAATTAGCCCTTAAGGTTATAAAGGTATATACAACATTTAAACTAAACAATCTATGAAATATAAAAAGCTAAGTAAATAAAGACAAAAACAAAACGAAATTGTGGCTATTTGGGTAATTATTGAGTTTTAGAAAGGTGAATATGATTGTTCTTGCCTTTGGTCCGGGAATAATGCCTGAAAATATTGGTAGAAGGTTGTCTGACACTCTGTATAATAATTTTATATACAGAGTGTCCCGTAATTAGTACAAGGCTATATCCCGCTACTGTTCAGGTCATGGCAAACGCATTTCAGAATAAGGGAATGGATCTTCGGTGCTTAGTTTCCTATCTGTCAGTCTGTATGTGTTTTTTTTATAAATATTTAAAATAGTTAATATCTTACAATGAATAACCAAATCCTAATTAATCCTGGATTAAATATTTGTAGTAACAAGGCCGGTAATAAAAAAATATTTAGTAATACTTTCGAAATGGCGGCCATTAAATCTGATTAACTTTGAATGTCTTAAAATCCAGCAGGTATACAAAAATAAATCTTATCGTGGATTTTATTACAAATCTAATTACTTAAATACCATTTAAAATGGATAATAAATAACTAATTTAGAGCATCTTTACTGTGAAAAACACGGTTCGTGAAAATAAATTAACATCAGCTTCAAAGTATCTTATCCCTATTTTTTTAATTTTGTGATTTATTATGCAAAACCATTGAAATACATGTTTGAGGCCTATCTAAGGATAGAATTGCATCACATATTTGATGTTTAATGAATATTTAATATCTGTTGTTTTAGGACATATTTATTTACGAAAATTTAGTCAAGCGACAATCAGATGTTTTTCCAATAAAACAGTTCATCTTTGATGTTGTCATCTATAAAAGATTTATTGTCTGAATATTACTGTACGATTGAGCTTTTTGTTTATTATTCTTAATATACAACAGATAACCTAAGTCACTTTAATTTAGTTTTTTAACAGATATTGTGAATAAGTTTAAGCTTTATGTTAAATAAAACAGTTTATTATTGTTAATTAAGACGTTTCATTTTGTCCTTCATTGGCCATAAAGGCGTTCGTTGTTGATAAATTTGCAATATCTCTAGTTGTTTTTAATTTATTAGACAAAAAAGTTGCTTGGAAACAGATGTATTTTCTGTACTTTAAATAAAGGGACTAAGATGTGAGCACAATTGGCATGAGATATTCTGGAGCTGCCGTTTATTCGATTTTTGTATTGAGACCTACTCGCTGAGAACCTCAATGCCGACAGTGTTTTGTTACAGTTAATCTGTGCATATGATATTTTATATATTTTGTCATAAGATTTGTGATAGAACCCTCTCAATATACACTTCTTGCAATATTTTAGAAAAATTGCAAATTTTAAGAAGTTAAAAGGTAAAATATTTTAATAGCCACTATTTTGAAAGTATTAAATATAACATCGTAATATAATTTTAGCCGCCATAAAATGTTGACCAAGACTTGGTAGGATTAAATTTGTTAGGTTTGAAGATATAAAATGTTTATATCTTAAAAACGTTTATTGTTCTATTCCATGGGGTGGGTTATTCATCTCATTAATAAGGTATAGGCGCTGATTTAGCACTCCCTAGATCCAAGGGGGTGTTAAATAAGCACATGAACACGGTCAAGGCGCTGAATTAGGACCCCCCTATTCGAAGGTGGTGCTAGATCAGCACATGAACACGGTCAAGGCGCTGAATTAGGTCCCCCTATTCGAAGGGGGTGCTTATTCAGGGCCTGGACACGGCCAATGCGCTGATTTAGCACCCCCTTTCGTGACGTCAAAATGACGTCAGTAGCGAGGGGGTGCTATGTCCAGGGGGTGCACCCGCGAGTGGACCATCATGCACAACATCGCACTCGACGGTCTGAAGGTTCCAGCGAGCGAGCTTTTAGCTACAGCAAATTAACACCTAAGTCAAATTTGTGTTAAAAACTATAGTTTTCAATAAAATGAAATTGTCTTTAAAATCAAAATAATGACTATAAGCTCAATAACGTGACCACTGCCGAGGTTTCTTAACGGAGCCCTGTTAAGAATGAAAGTTGAAATGGTTTACAAAGAATTGGTTCGTCAATTTTACGCACACAATTCAACATTCTAAAACTAAATACTCCAAGTTAGTACTCTTGAACAAATCTTGTATAAAACATTGGTCTTTATAGGATAAAAGTTTTCATACTTATGAATGTTAAAAACTGTAATTGAGTTGGTAAGTACCAAAAGAGGTACCATTTTACGTTATTGATAGCATAAAAACTTAAATTTAATGTTTTTATCTACAAGAAAACTAAATTTTAAATTAACTTCCGTTATTTTCTCTAAACTAGTTATTTTGTGCTTAACGTTTAAACTAGGTTATCTTTAATTTTTAATTCGATATAATATCAAACGAACAGCTTGCTTGTTATGACAGTGGTGATGACGCGCCGTTGCTTAAACAAATACAAACAAAAAGATAAAAACCGATGTTACAATTAACTTTTTTAAATAAAATTAAAAAAAAATATTTTAATGATTTTACTGTGTTCAGAGATCTGTGACCATGCGGTGTCACTACTATACTCGTAGCTCTAATAGTCTAGTTAACTTCTTAATCACCTATTACAATATAAGATAATAATTGATGTTGCAAGTAACTTTTTTTAATCAAAAATAATCACATTATATAATTTCATTTTGTACAGTATTTTAAACAAGAGAAATTTTTTTTGCATATTTGTACAAGTTAATTAATCTTATTTTAATATGCTTCTTTTAATAAGACCTTTCAAAAACCTTGTATTATTGAGGTTATAAATATTTTAACAACACACTCTCCTTTTAGGTTTAGTATATAATAATAAAGGTTTAGTATTTTTATCATGCTAAGCTCCTTTATTCAATATACTTTCCTTAATTATTGGAATAAGCTACATAAATTTAAATTTATATACACTGATATTCCATGTATTGTTGTATATATTCTATAACATTCTAGGTATCAATTACAACTTGTTTTTATTGTTTTTTCTTTAAAACAAACATAAGGTCATAGATTAAGCAATAGTTCTACAGTGATGACAATTGAAGGTATTAAAAAACAGTATTGATGAGAAAAAAACAAGGGAAATTTACTACTACGGAATATAACTCTCATGTATGCTTAGTTGAATTGCTATGAAACAAAGGAATCATCTAATGTTTATCGTTCAGAAGAATGTTACTGAAAAAAGTTACTTTTACATATGCAATCAGTTGTCACAATTAACCAAGCGATATGCTACTAAAGATTACCTTAAGTATCGTTACATATTATGTGAATTATTATTATTTTACTATCACTTACTTGAAAATATCCTAAGAACGTAGTTACGATGTTGGTCTTCTATCAGGGGGGGGCTTTGCAAGGAGACGTTCTGCGATGAAGAACTGACGAACGAATGTGGTCTGAAATCTTACTATAAGGCAAACTCTCAATGCTCCCCTCCCTTTCTCTTCCTAGTGGTGAGCCAATCGCGCTTCAGCTCTCATCCCCACCACTCTATGTGGGGAACCAAATCCTCTTTTGTTGATAGGACTGGAGGGGGAGCTTACAACATCAACAGTTACTAATGTTTAAACTAAGATATAGAACAAATTGCAGTTTGTAATCGAAACAAATTGGATCGTAATATGCTATTCGTGTGACTAAAATTATGTCCAAATAAACTTTTCATTTGAAATTTTTATAATATAGCTTACGGAATTTGCACTACAAACGATTCCTTTGTATACCGTCTTCATTTATATCCAGTTGCACACATAACATAATTTGAAACTTCAACATTTTATGATTATGTGTACATCAGCTACACACAAACTCAAATTTATGTCTAATATAGTTTTTGCACCTTTGCCCTAGCGTTTTCATAGAAACCTGTAAATCCAAAACTTTCGGAATCTTATTTGTATGTTAATGAATTCACAAGATATATTGCCCAAAACACATGTGGTTTACAATAGTACTTTGTTTGTTATAATCCGACATTTATGAAACAATTGAAAAGTAGGTGTTTGGATATCAACCAAATATTTATTTATATTTTACTACTAATAGAATACAGTAAATACAATAAATTAGCTGATCAGTTTAATAACAGCATAACAGAAAGAACTCCTACCATGCATACGAGATTAGCTAGATCTACTACAACTCTAGAGAACCATTGCCTAGTCCTCCGTTACCAATCTACTTTTACATTTCTCTATAGTTACAGAACAAATGTTATTTTACACTTCAACTTCTAATCTTGAACTGAGAGGCTATTTGGTAGTTTTGTTTATAAAGAGACAATTATGAAGAAGAGAGAACTTAAAAAAGCTGATTAGATCTTTCATACTGAACTATATGTAGTATTGCATTCTCTGCTTAGTGCTCGTTACACTTATTATATTACAGAAAAATGAATTATGACCGAAAATAACGTTTAACAGTTTATATCTGAACTATAATTAAATATTAAAAACCGCCTTCTTTTTACTTCAAAATCTTTACAGTTACAAAATACTAGTTTTTAAACCAATGTTTCCCCAATCACAGAAACAACTTGAGGTCTGTTACAAGTCGAGTTAAAACGTAACCATACATTCTGAAGACCCTGTTACCCAAAGGTCAAGTCAAGTACATGTAACTTGGAATAACAACGAATGCTTCTTCACTTACTGAAGACGTTTATTAATGGATCAAAACTCGAATTTAATTTTAAATAAAAAATGTCTAAAGCAGAAAATAGTTTAAATTTAGAACGTTTTGTCTTCATATCTTATACTGAGTGGTTAGTTGGCAGAATTGTTTATAGAAATAACTATGAATATATTTAAGTAGAACTAAACTAAAGTCAGTATAGTAAACTGTGCGGCGCGCAGCTAATAGAAAAAATAAATGAGTCTTCCTGTTTAAATACGGTTTTAATCTATTGAAATATTTACTAAAGGTATAAAAAGTACCTATTTTTAGAATAATGAAGTCTCATTAAAAACTTGAAAGCCATAACTTGGTTATAATTAAATTTTTTTATCTCATATAGTAGAAACTCTACTTTAGAGCAGTGAATATATCATGATTTGTTCAGCAACACTGTACAACAAATATAGGTGTAATATGTTATATTACATATTACGCACTAAAAATTAACTGGCCACTAGCTCTAACTCTTGTGGATTTAATGAGACTTGCTAAATATTGTTAATTTTATGTAGCGTACCAGAAAATATGATAAGTATAGCTCACATCTAATCAATATAACACTTTTCTCAGAAAAACGTAAAAGTGGTCCTGTTAGAAAATGAAAATTCATAATGAATTTAGTTTGTGATGGAAAAAGTGATCATCTGAGAGTTATTTACTTTTTTCACGAGCTATTCAAGAGGCTTAAACCGTATTTGATTCAGAAAGGATTCTGAGATTAAAATATGTGTATATTAGGATTAATAGTGTTCACAATATCTGATGTATAAGACCATGAATTCCGAACACTCTTAACCTAGTTTAACAATTAAATAACAGGCTATATAACTAAGATGAATCAATTGAGTTTATAAATTATGGTGTTTACATGAGAGGCTTTATTACTTAAAATTTGTAGTGCATGTTCGAAAGGCTCGATCTACGATGACGTACAATGAAATCGCATGGGGGCTTAAGTGCTAATTCTTCTCTTCATTGCTTTAAAAGTTACGGGAAATTTCAACGCCACCTCAACGTGCTGCTATGCCTACATTAATCAAATTAAAAACTTCTTATGTAACATTTTGTATCACATCAATGATATTTTCTTTAAAGTTATTTATGTACCACAGCTTCACAAATATAACAGAGCTAGGGAATGGGCTTCATATGTAAACCGTTCAATAGATTTGTTTGACCTGCCTCTTTCCACTTTTATTTTGCGGCTAATATCACACCTGTAGCCTCCACAGAGTTCTATTTAGTGCAACTTTGTTACACGTTACACTATACCCTTAGCAAAGGAAAAACACCATCCCAAAGCCTAGGAAAGCGCAAAGTTCTCCTTAGGATATTTTATAAGTTACAATATTAAATAGGAATATAAAGATGTTTTAAGTGGACTCCCTATAATCAGCTATCATTCCAATACCAGATAATATCCAGGGTGAAGTCAGGGGCGGTTAGAGTACAGTTCATAGAAGGATCAAATATGTCCAGAAATAGAAAGTTGTGTAGTGTAGCAGGCATGTAAATATAACAAAGAAGGAAGAGGAACCTTTGGAACTGGATTCTTGACTCCCATCGTGATTTAGAAGAGGCAGGCCCACAATTATACCTCTTACGTATAGTGACAAAAGTTGAAATCAATAATAAATTTCTAGGAATAGCAAAGAGGATTTTGTTCACTAAAGAACAATAAACACCGGGTTCTAACTGTGCATATAAAAGAAGCCCTAAGACCTCGTACTAAGAATTCCAGTTTTAAGGTGACAGCTTAACACAATATTCTGTTGTGTTAAACTGGTGAAGGCCTATCTGGTCAAGGGTCAAAGGATGAATAGAAGAGCGGCGGGCAGCCCAGGTAAGCGTATTAATCACGCTTCACCGAATACAGCTAAAATTACTTCTTTAATAATACAAATTACGCTAGTGATATAGTCTTAATTATGTCAGATGTTCATGTCAATTAGCAATATGTGTCTAAATCATTAATCAATACTCAAAAGTTGAGTATACCAACTTTTAAACATTTATATGAGTATCAAAAATACAAAATTAAAGATACGTAAATATCCTACTTTAGCCATTATTACGATGCTTAGTTGAAAACATGCTCAGTATTTATATTCGTATCACATCACCAAATTGTAATAAAGACAATACAGATACGCTAGCAAGAAGGTATAAACAGTTTCTATTATGTTTTCAATGATAGCTTTAAGTTTTCGTTGAGCCCATCAAAAAGCTGCTCAAAAAAGATTAACAAGGACTGACGAAAAAGCCACGATTATTGAACAAAAAGGAACAAATCAGAAACAAAAAGGCCATTACTTAAAGCTACGCATAGTCTTACATAAAATCAATGTATTTTAATTAATTAACCTGGGAAAGAAACCGCTCTCAAAATATGATTTATACTGTACGATTTCCCTATGATTCTAATTGTTCTAATAAATGTTTCAAAATCTTAATGTATCATCACCGGTAATCGACAAAATATATTAAATAATATTTTTATACATTTCATTTGGAGAGAATTTAAAGCCCCTATCTGCGGAAATCCATGGATATATAAATTCATAAATACGCAACGGCATTCTACAAGGAAGCTACTGGATCTTAGCTTACGGTTTGCTCTTGTATACTTGAATTTACTCGTATTTATCCTTATACTCGTTCGGAAACTTATTTACCGTTAGTAACAAATTTGATTCTGTTTAAAAGCATCCCATGTAAAGAAGTGACTCTATTTTTGAATGATTCGTTCTTGCTCCTGTTGAATATGGTATTTAATGTGACTTTCCGAATTCACAAATTTACAATTTAAATTTAATAGTTAAAAAATAAATTTCATACAGATATTCTTTTTTAATGTGTATAGTAAACTTTATTGCACAAAATCAACATTTACTTTGGTTCAACTTGTACATTTGTAACATACTAATTCACTCTTTATTAAACCCCATACTATTGATTTTTAAATTCTTTTGAGCTTGGTCTGCATCTTTTCCACAGAAACTGTTTAAGAACAATATTCTAATAAAAATGTTACCAGTGGCGATAGATTTTACGTGCAGTTATTTATGTCTTTTAAACTCGTTAATATTATCAACCGTAAAATTATGAGCAACAATCCCGACCGATTTTGTTTATTTATTTAGCTTCAAAATTACCTCTTTTGTAATCGTAATATATAAACTAAACAATAGTTACATTTAACAATGTCCCTTGCCCCACCGGACTTAACTCTGAAAATATGCATAGTCATTGGTGAAATAATTTTTCTATAAATAAGATAACTGATAGTGTGAGAATAAATACACCGTATATGTCTCAAGAAATGCATTAGTGGCATATTTTTAACTGAGATGTCCCAATTTGAATCAATAATAATTAGATTTAATCTAAAGTTATTAATATTAATAATATGGCCTAAAAGTTACATAGTGGTGGGTGGGAAGCTGTAACGTGATCGGGCGGTAATGACCAAGGTCAAAGGTGAGGCGATAACCCTTTTGTCTATAGTACTGCCTTTCTGGGTCGGCGGGATCAATAGTGACGTATCTATTTACTTTGCAAGCCTTCAAGAGCATAAAAATGTGGAAGCTTCTAACATATCTTCTGTTGTATGACTTGTGGTTTATTTATCAAGACAATACATCTATATAAATAAAAATGAATTTCCGTTCGTTAGTCTCGCTAAAACTCGAGAACGGCTGAACCGATTTGCCTAATTTTGGCCTTGAAATGTTCGTGGAAGTCCAGGAAAGGTTTAAACGATGAGAAAATATAACAAAATTGCAAGGAAAATACTAAAAACGACAATTTGATTGTCCCATACAAACTGTTCTTACCTGTCAAACGTTTGATTTATGTTCACGTATCCATAATTAGTCTGTATTGTGTGCGTTCAGAAATATACATTGAAATTCGCAGACCCGGTGTTGCCAAATTAACTACTTTATAGCTAGATCATCTATAAAATATTCCTATTGATCATTAAAGTTAAAATAAATCATTTAAATAATACAAATTTAACTTAATTTAATTTAACAGCTGTAACAAATACAAATGACGAAGTGTCTCAGCAACATA
This sequence comes from Homalodisca vitripennis, assembly GCF_021130785.1. Lineage (NCBI taxonomy): Eukaryota > Metazoa > Arthropoda > Insecta > Hemiptera > Cicadellidae > Homalodisca > Homalodisca vitripennis. The sequence continues at coordinate 46,631,470 of NC_060215.1, forward strand.
TGTTTACTTACTACTGCATGCAATTTTGGGTAAAAAGGCTGTCGCCATTATAGGTTAACATTATTAGTGCAAGGAAACATTAATATCAGATACTGCTTACAAGCCGAGAAGAAAACGACCTAACATAGGTCGTCGAAGTAGATCGAATGTGCGGTGAGCTACCTCACGCGCTAATCGCACTGATGACCAGCAAGAGACTGATAATGATAACAGTCGTATTGGTATGGCACATTTGCGTTGTACAATAAATCAGAATGAAGTGGATAGACAAAGAATGCAACGAGTTCGGGCACATCGATCACAACAGCAGCGAGCCCGGGAAAAGGAAATTGACCGGTTCCGCAAACGCAATGCTCCTGTGAACCTGGAACGAGCAGCATTCTCCTACGATCCAGAAATCGATTATAGTGCCGAAAAATCTGTAACAATTTACGCACCGCAATAAAAGACAAAAAATATAGTTTACCAGAAAGCTTTAAATTGATTACCTGTATTTTTACCTGTATTGATTGCCTTTTGTCCGATATGATAATGATGAAAATCTTAACAATTTTTTAGTGCAACTGGGACAGGTAGTTGTTTTATTCTGCCGTTCTATCCACTTTTTGCAAAAGGGACAATGCATTTTAAAAGTTCTTGTTCTATAAAAACAAATCAATCAATCAATTTAAAGGAAAGTTACTATCGCGTTACAAACGAATTCAGCCAATTATAAAAACAAAGCGATCTGACAGATATTTAAAAACACCTTTTTAAAGACACCTTTATGTTTTCTTTTATTAATTATTGTGGCATTGATCAACAGCTGCGGTGTAGAAGGTGCTGTATTCATTGAATTTTGAACGGTTCTAAGATGCCATAGCATGGCCTATACTATGATGATGATGCCTTTGTAAAGTTACCGGTTCTGCAATACATAGTTAGGGTTTAAATTAATATGGTTTATGTTAAGAGGTAAGTGAAACGAAGTTTACCGGGTCAGCTAGTTTTATTATAACATTCTTAATTGTATATTGCATAAACTGTTTGGCTTGCACCTCATTTTTGAACAATTTTAATGTACACATATTCTTTTCTTTGTTTTATTATTTGCAACAAAATAGCTTCCAAACTTGCATGTGTGGTGTTTTTTATTATCTCTAAATTAATAATAAATTTTAAGAAAATCTAAAATATTTTATATTACTCCATTATGTACAATATATTTAAGAACTATATATAAGTAAGCAGTTTGTATGCAAATGTCAAGACTTTAGGTGTGTTTACCAAGAGACCTGTTGGCCAACGAACATGCACATTATTTCTAACTGCATTTGAAAAAAATTTACGTATTTCTTATAAAAATACAAATTGTGTAACATTTTAAGAACCAAAGTCAATCCATTTTGCAGCTATGGACGAACATATAACCGTCATGTATAATATTCAGTACCTATGTTAAAAAATTCATATATGCCACAAAATGTGCAAGGTCCTTAGACAAAGAAGTCAACCCTCTAGAAACTACGGTATTTGACAAAACTGGATACAAAAAAATGATGGGATTTCCAGAAAGGGTTTTCTAAAACTTTCCATTGCACACCGCCCTTAGAACAGCGGATGTTGTGAGGTGTATTACGGTTAAATGAACATTCAAACAAAAGGATTGTCACATTCTATTGTTGCTGGGAATACCCCGTCTAAAATATTTATGGTCTTGGATGGTTAGCGAAAGACCATCTATATATCTGCTACCTTCATTCATATAAGGCTCTTGAATATAACACCTAACTTACTTGAAAATACTTGATTCGTGTTACAGCAATAACTTTTATCGCCATGTTACACCATTCTATTCATTAAAAAGTATAGGTAGGGGTCTTTCTTACTTTCCATAAATAAAAAAGATGAATAAGTTTTACTCTCATTCATATTATAACATTCTTCATAGTATATAAGCTGTATGTACCTATGATAAATATTTTCTCTCAATTTTAACGCGTTAGTAATTTATTGAAACATTATTAGTCAAATCATTGCAGAAATAAATAGATCCGTATATGGTATACATATATTGTGTATACCTTTTACGTATACATCTTCCAAATTACTAAGTGAAGAAGAAAGGATTATTTTACCACTATATAAATGTTGTAGTGTTATTTCTAACACGCTAACGAATGGTGTTAAGTTCAATAAAAGTTACTGTATAAGTGTATAATTTTATGTTAAAAATCTTCCATAAGAAAGTGTTATTTTTCTCTATTAAATAGGTTAAATTATTCGTTAAATACATAACTGTTTTATAAGTTGCAAGGTATTTGAGCTCTCATTTAGAGGTTTACATTTTAATTTACAATATATTGTATGAACTATAAATATTCACAGATTGTAAATACCTTCATAATAAAAAGCAGTCCTAATGTCACCGGCTTAAAATTCTAAACAACAATTTCCGTAACCTAACCTAAACTTATTATTGATACACATTTTATCGTATACTACAATGTTTGAGATTAGTGTAACCTTAAAGTTGGCTTGAAGCAATAACGTGATCCATATCACTAAGGTTTCTAGTTAAATTTTACCGTGTTAAAATATTAAACTAACGTACAATCTCTGTAAATAACCTACATTAACGATTGGCAACAGTTATAATACACTCTGAGATGCAACAAGGCTAGTGTGAAATTTGCATATAACAATGACGTCAATAATATGTCGTTGGTAAAACCTAACAAACTTCAATAATGTCAAAAGTAACGGTAAACTAACGATTAACACGGAAAAAAGTATGTGACTGTTAAGTGCGCACGCTAGTATTATGTGGGACAGCAAAAATCACGTCATCTATAGCTCATATATTAAATCCAAAAAATCGTCGATATTGACTAAACTAATGGTAAAATACTGATTAATATTAAAATAAGAAGTGCAGGTCAATATGTACGTTCCAACTTCATAGTAATCAAAGAAGGAACAATAAATCAACGTAATATAATTTCTAAGCTCTCACCACATGATATATTGTTGTCCGGCTATTGACTCTGCACGGGCAATAAAAATAATGAGTGTATGACTAAAAAGTTTCAATTTTTATTAGGAGATGTCATCAAAAAGGGTTATCATGCACTTTAGAGACGTCCTTTCAGAAAAGAATAGAACACACACAACACTTCCAATATTTAAAACAATTTGAAAAATATAATTTTAATTTACTGAAAATATTTGTTAATAAGGATCAAGATATTGGATATACTCAACTAACAACCTTATATTCTCAAAACATTTAATAGTTTCAATATTTTTATATGTCTTGAAGGGAAGAGAATCTTAACAAAATGATCATAGGCGTACACTAGAAGTAGAATTTACGTTCAAAACGAAAGTGTTTACAACTAGCGCATTTAAAAAGAGATAGAGCAAAATATACAACATAACTTTTTTGTTTATAGAAGCAATACTTAAATTGTTATAATCTGTCAGACTTTTCATAGTTTAATCATGGCCGTTTAATGCGTTTTAAAACATGCATGTTTTATTACACTTGATTTCAATCGCATTTATTGTATCCATATAACACTTTGCATGGAGTATTGTTTTTCAGTTCTCCAAAACGGTGTGAGTATTTTTTTCAGTGTTCGTTATTAGATATTAACAGAGGTAATTTCTTTCGCTTTTTGTGCATTATATTTTAGTGTTCTATCTGACATATTCTTTTTTACATTAAATATAAATAAGTAAGAATTTTGTTTATATCAGTCAAGATAATACTTGTGTCAAAAATAATGAAGTTCTCATAAATCAAAACATATACACAAATGGAGTATGGGAGATTCATGTTTCTTTATTCAGTAAAACATTCAAGTTAAAAAACATTAAAAATCATTATTATAAATTTTTATAACAGTTTAAAAACTTATTAACGATTGAGTATTTTCAATTCAATTATGGGCTAAAGTAATCGCACATGAGTACATTTTACATGTATTTTAATAGGCCCTGCTCCTCATCAAAAACAGCCGTAGTAGGCAATTATAACATTTTAAATTTTATAGACATATTGATTAATACCGGAAAATCTATAATATTTTGGAAAGCGACAATAAAGGAAGACTTGTAGAGAACTTTATATGAAATTGATAAACATTTCTAACCGTGTGTATTATATTTTTATTATATTAAAATAAAATAAATATGTGTTGTGTAAAACACAATTTCATAGTAGGCTATTTGTGTTTTTCATAGTATTTATGTATTTTTTATTTAAACTCCTAATTTTGGAATTTTACAGTTTAAAGATTACAGCAATCTTTATAAAATATTTAATTATAAATAATAATTTATGCCTTTCCGCCGTAAATTCAACTGTTTTATGTGAATTACGACTTTTTTGGAGCGCTGTTCTTTATCAAATCGTTAAAATATAAACACGTAATCAAAATTAATATAACTACACATAACACAAATAATAAAACAAACAACCACACAGACGAAGACGGACATAGCTGTACATTTCCAGAAACTGGCGGGGTTGAAGAAGACTGTCACTATCAAATACGTCTCGTTGCACTCGTTTACACATACTCTAAAATATACCTGCTGAACTTGAAGAGCAGCAATCAGGTTGTTGTTGCGTAGTCTCCAACATTGCCGAAAAGATTCCGGTCTAATAAAATATTTCTAGTAAATTTAAACCTTTCATTATAAATTGGTAATTTTCTTATTTATACAAACTTTTGTAATTTTTTAGGGCATTTTCTACATTCGTGTTGTATGTTTATGTTTTCTTTACAACTACTGACGCCATGGATCTCATCAATCATGTTTTTTTGCAAACTTGGGGAATGAACAACCGGAATGTCTGACGTAAAACTTGGCACACTCGTTACGTGGCAATTTGTAGTCGTCAGTGTCATCTTGTGTCACATTTTGATATTTTTCGATTTACAATGTAATTTTTCGGACGTTTTTTTATGCTAGAGCGATAATATGCTGTTTTATTTCGATACTTATAGTGTAGTGTATATTATTTTCAATGTCAGCTGACACAATAATACTGTTTTTTCTGACTTTTTGCTTTTTGGATTTTTATTTCTGATATTGATGTAGTAATCATTATAAACTGCCGTGAGTTTAAAAATGTTTATTCATTATCATAATCCGTTTGATTCTCTTATGTGCTTAGGGGTGGTTGGATTTTTCTATTAAATGTTGGTCCAGTATCCTTTGGTTTCGTGTAAATTTTATAGCTTAGTCTTATTTGTGTTTTAAAATTCGGATATTAGTCTAACATATTTAACTGTCTTTATTTTTCTATTTAAAATTTCATTTTCTTCGTACACATTCTCTTATAACATACTGTTTTGTTAGCAAAATACTAGTTTGTATTTTTATCGGAGGAAAGAAATTCATTTTTTATGCTGTTAAGATATATTTATCGAAGTTGTAATTTCATATTTTAATAAAAAGTTTTAAGATATAAATAATCACAAACCTACCATTGACAATAAATGTAATAATGTGTTGACGGTAAAGGGTCTTTAATGAATAATAAATAAACCTACTAAAATACAAAATAACCCTGAATATGGAAAGATGTTTTAGTCTGAATAGATAACAGGAATATAGTATACGTCCGCGGTACGATGGTTCGTCTAGACAGATGAACCTCAGGTACCGACAGCTGCATGATAGATTTGGTTTGTCGTTGGCGGGCGGTGAAAATTTGTCGTCTTCCCGCTAAACGGACTATAGGACCACGTCGTAAAACTGTCTCGCCCGTTTATTACCTACTTAATAAGGAACAGACGCTGGGTGCACTGTCTCGGCCTGAGACCGATTCAAGGAGTTCTTTTGACAAGGGTGGCGGACGTCACTTTTCTGGAGGGTAGGACAATTGTTACACGTCGCCATCCTTGGACTAACTGTCATACTTTTCAAAACTGACCTGGCCGTGCATTTGTTTTTCTACCTGCACTCATTCTTCACTCTGATCAGTGATGCTTCCATTATATTACTATCAAAGTACTTCGGCGTTATAATAATGAATCATAACCATTCATAGTAAGTTTGTATTAATTAATAATTAGTCTTTATCTTGTTCCATCGTTAATATATTACTGTACATGCAAGGAGACACACTAGTAAACCTAGTTTAAATAGACAGTTTATTGTTTTATTAGCACTAATAATAATTTAAACAACAATGTAGATTATTGATAATATATCGAATTAATAGTTTTATCAAATTATTGTAATAGTTAACAATACGAAGGCAAAATATCTTGTTACGTTAAATAGTGGATTTTGGCCAATAAACCGAAATTTTAACAACAGTATCTGCCTACAGACACATACTATCTTACATACAGTATGCCCGCTTCGGTGAAAGACATTAATTTTCTAGTTTAATTCAAACCTCCATATAATATTCACCGCTACATCCCTCTACGACATATTGTATTGTGATAATTAGTAATCCAGAAACGGCAGGAGATAATATATTTAGTTCCAAGCAATTACCATCGACTTCAAACGCAACAAGTTCTTAATTATATTCTTAGACCATATTAGTGTTATGCCTATTAAAAATTATCCTTTTTAAATTTTCAATATCGTAGTTATAAAAATGTGCTGTAAGGTTTGTAAAAGGTACACGATTACAATTTATGTTAAAACTAGTTATACCTTGCGGTTTCACACGCAATTTCAAAGGATTTCGTATGTATGAGCATTTCTGGCTAGAGTGAAATATATGTGCGACTCTAATATACGATCAAAGAAATATGGCTAAAAGTGCATACTTATTAACATTGTAATTTATTCTACGCTTAATACAAATGTCTGAGAAGCCTATTTCTTATAAAAGTCAACTAAGATGCGTTTTATAATAGTCTTCAGTTTATAATAAGTTAATAGTTATATAGTAGTTTTTTCTTTTATATATGCATTACGGTGTTCACCGAGTACTGCAGACTTATTTTTTTCAAATACAAAGTTAAAAGTAGATTTTTGCAAAAATGTTTTAACTCCTTTATTGGAATTTTTCTTACTCTGTGCTAAACAGTGCTTGCAGAAAAGATTGAAATAAAATTGTTGTTACTACCAAGCTCTCCCTATGATTTTATGATCAAAGGTAAACAAATTAAAAGCAGTAGTTAAATTAATTGAATTAATTTTTTTTACAAGTGGGTAAATTAATTGTTAAATCGATTTTATTACGAAAAATTGTTCTTTACAATGAAACATAGTTAAATGGAAGTAATATGCAACTTAACGTTTAAATATTTTTTATAAGGATATATATGCTAACAGTGGATGAGTTAAAAGAGTGTAACTCCAAAAAAGTTAATATTACAATTTATCATCTGTGGAGCTACGCTCGTCTAAAAGAACTACAACAGTATTCACTCGATAATGTGCTGAGTTTCAGGACACTCTGTGTCTGTTGTGTTGTTTTGATAGGTTTCCTAATATTACTGGACGTGTTGTGAACTAGCGTTGAAGTAGTCGGTACTGTGGTGCATTATTGACAAATATGAATGATTATCCATTTCCTTATAAAAGAAAGTCAGTTAATTCTGAAAAATATCAAAGGACAAGGAATAAAAATACCTGTCTGAAAGGGATGGAGTACGTTAGTCCTAGTGGAAATATAGTTGCGTCTAAGCATCCTGAGTTTGCTTGCAGGTAACGTATCCTCTTGTTAATTTAGGATAATACGTAATGTTATTCTTTGTAATAAATATATTTTACAAGAATATTGTTTTCCAACTATCGCCCTGTTACTATTTTGAATGAGAAACACCTAACCAATTTTTAAGGGTAAACCTGCAACGTTAGTCACATCCTACCACAATTTATGATTTGTAAAAATACGTTTAATTCGCGTATTAATTAACATGCAAGTCCATTTTCTATTTATATGCTTTTTTGGGTTTTCCTTACAATTAATAATGGATTTTTAAGGGGTTTTAGTGTACGCATCTGAACCTACGAAATGTAAAGAGAAAAAGTCATTTCACATAGGAGTAGTTAACTGAAACATAATAGTCTAATACCTTTAAACATTTTTGTTCTTACTCATAATGCAATCATGCTTAGTTTTAAACCTTTAATGTATGTGGTTAATTTTATATAATTTGATTTTATTTTTAATTGAACTTTTTAACATTTTATGGTATATAACTTAAAATAGATCAGAATTTAAAATGCATTTCTGAACTCTCTTATCCTTTCTAGGGCAGGGGACAAATACTTTTTATTGGTTTCACATTTAAGAATGAGTGGAATGATTTATTTTATTACCTATTGCATACGAAGTACATTAAAAATTATTTTAACTCTCATCGTTTAATAATAAAACCCAATTTTCTGCGAACTTCTTCAAATTGTTCTTCAAAATGAAATTTTGATTGCTTCAGCATATTATTGAACCGAAAATACAAATTATAACATAATTCTATAGGGAATAAAAAGGTGACAGGTAGAAAAATAATCAAACCAATAGGTTTCATATTTATATGTTTAATAGAATTATATTTACATAAAATCTTTATACATACATATACAGTAAATACACTATACTAAAACAACCAAATATTCAGGATAGCATTTCTAAGGATTACCAGATACTTTTATATTACAACTCGCCATATTAAATCACACAATATTAAAGGTATAAACTTAATAAGCTTCTTAAACTATATAGCCAATATTAACAGTTAAAGAAATTGAACAAGATGGCTTGAAAAAAAATAATTTAAACCTTATATGTACAAACTTCTATATATATACATGTACATAACATACGTTATACAAACACAATCACATAATAAATAGAGCATATCTTAGCATTCCCTGATACTTAAAATTACCTTCCTTATAAATCAGACAATATTAATTGTAAATCTCTTATTATTTAAAAAAACTAATTATAAAAATAATTGAAATAGATGATAATAAATAGAAATAGCAGTAAATTTTAACAAATTTTGAATATAATTTTAATAAAAGATTTGTTAATTTTACAAACAATGCAAAGTCAGAACTCAGCAACACTAGATTAGGGAATGTTAAAAACTAAATAAAATATAATATAATACATGGTTTAAATATTTTAAATATCAATACAACACATTTTAATATAAACAATCCTGTAACCCTACATTCTTTCATAATTTTCTAATGGCAATGGTATAGTAATTCCACTTGTCTTAAAATTTCTACAAGAAGATAAGTTAGCAATCCGAGTAAGCTATTTGTAATGGTAATGGTGTAGTAATTAATTCTACTTGACAACATATCTATATATTTAGACGTAAGTAAAGTACTGACAATACACCTGACTACACCTTAATGTAGCCTAGCCTTTATGTTCTTCCGTGTTACATTATTAAATACAATCTCTTCATTCTCAAATATATATTATGTAATATTCGAGATTATCATACCAAACATATGACAGTGAATGATTTTAAGTAAAAATTATTACTCATTGAAACATACTAACATGAAGAAACAATCTATCGTAAATTATTACTAACTAAAAAGGAGCAGAAGCTAATAATTTTAAAATATCACAGGTCAATCAGCACCAAAAATATTCAATGAAGATGCCATGAATAGGCTCTGCGCTGTATGAGATCGAAGGTGCTGTATACGAGTAATAGAATACATCTTCTTCTGAATATTTTTCTGAATGTTCTTGGTGGTTCCAAAGAGTTAGTTCATGGGGGAGAAGTGCCGTCTGGAGGTTGAATGGCTCCATTTGTCTTGGGTCACTGTAGCATATTGAAGGCGATTGGAGTTGATCCATTTCTATTAAAACAGGTGCTGCATATGCGTAACAGAATACCGTCTGGGGGTTGAATTGCCACATAACTGCAGGTGACTGTGTTGGTGGAGCGACTTCTGTTGAAACACTAACTGCTTGCTCTTCTTTATATTCTGTACCGTACAGTAGAGAAATGCTTCCATTTTCTCCTATTCTGTACGATACTTCTTCTGGGTCGATCCAAACAGTAAGTTCATGGGGAAAGAGTGCCCTTAATGAAATTAGCTGAACAACCTGTTGCATTAAAAGCTTGTGCCACAATTGGATCCATGGTACCGTTAATTCTGATGCATCGATACGCTGATCCTCTATTCGGGTACTCTGGATACCAGTGGCTTTGGTATTTATTTTTCAACAACTTAATCAGAGAGTCTTTGAATGAAGCTAGTTGTGTTTCATTCAATTGTTTTAATCGGTGCTGCCCCTGAAGCAGACGAATCAGGAATTCAACTGCAGTCGTTATTTCAATAATCATGGTGACCTCTCCAAATACCTGCAGGAAAAATAACATGTTATTTATGTGAAGAATGCTGTATTAGGACATTTATATTACCAAACACATTAACTCTTTACATATCTCACACCTGCGTTTTGTTAAAAATTTACTAGTTAATTAAAATAAGGATTAATGATTTACTTTTCTCTAACGTGTAAAGTTTTTGGTTCCCCCGTATTCGTTTTGTTTCCTGGAAATTTTTAACTTTTTAATGTAAAAATATATCTTATCAAGTTGACATAATTTTAAATAATATGTTTCAAACACTAGTATTTTTATCAAAAAGTATTGTTTATAAAGTTGCCATTGTAACGTGTCGGCATTATACAAAATATTGAAACTATGTTTTATCCTTAATATTGAAACTTGAACCTGCTCAGTTAGAAGATAACCATAACATTCGGTCTGCCGGTCTGAAGATTCCAACAGGGAAGCGTTAGCCACGGGCAAATTAACGCCTAAGTTAAAGTTGTGTTAAAAACTAGAGTTTTAATATGTATTTATAAAATGAAATTGTCTTACAAACAAAAATAATGACTAAGCACAATAACGTGACCACTGCCGATGTTTTTTAACGGAGCTCTGTTAAGAATGAAAGTTGAAATTGTTTACAAACAACTAGTTCGACAACTTTATACACATAATTAAAAAATTCTACAACTACATACTCCAAGTTAGTACTCTTGAACAAATCTTGTATAAAACATTGTCATTATAGGATAAAATTTTTCCTACTTATGAATGTTAAAAATGTATTTATGTTAGAAAGTACCAAAAGAGGTACTTCGAATCTTGATGTAATATTGTTCAGAAATTGAATTGGTAATGGTGACTAAAAGTTATGTACGGAAATAAAAGCAGCATTAATTGCTAATAATTTCTGAAGCCTGGCGGCGAGTCCGTCTTTATTTTATATTCCTGTATTAGATTTTTATTTATAGTAGAAATTTATATGTAGCACATCAATCAAATCATCTGGACTATCATTTTATTAGTATTGTAGTTAATAATAAATATTATGTGATAGTTATTTTACTGTTCTCAGAGATCTGTAACCCTGCAGGGTCACTACTATACTCGTAGCTCTAATAGTCAAGTTAATTTCTCAATTAACCATCCCAATATACACGGCCAGTTGAAGGAAGTATTTATTGATATGATGCATTTACATGTATTGCATCTATATTGTCCACAATTGAGCGAATAAAGTAAAGGAGTCCCAATGTGATCTAACTAAGAAATAGTAAAGTTGACATCTAATTTTATAGGGATATATGATAATCATTAATCTACCAGACTAACATCTCTCACTCAGCCCATGCCAATGTTTAAGCTAAAATCGCATTTATCGCATTTTGCGAAACGAGCCGAGAAAATGCGACGCTATTGAGAAAAGCTCTCGTAAAATTGCGACGAAAGCGAGAAAGAACTAACCACGAAAAAATACATCGTATTCGTATCAGTCGCGTAGTGAGGATTTTGGCGCCATGGAGCGACTCAGTCCCTAGCGCCCCTTCCCCACTTTTTTACCTATATGATCAATCAGTGAAGACAGTTCACCTCACTACCGTAACAAACGTTTCTTGCCCATCATTTCATCAGCAATGTAAGGCGGCGTCTTTGACCAAACATCATTTTTTATAATAACTTACAGTCTACTATTCTTTATAAAGTTTTGTTCCTTGTAAGAGACCTAGTTGACGTGTATAGCAATATGTATTTAAATCTCAATTCAATTCCATAGGTTTGGAATGAAAGTACAAATTTCCAATATATTTAATAAATATGTATTGAAAAACCCTAGTTTAAAATTTGAGTACATTATCTAAAACGTGAAACATAGTAGTTAAGTAGTTACAAAAACCAACTCGCATATTACTATCTTAACTAATCTTCTTTCGTGACTTCATGCTAGCAAACTGTGTTATTGTGTCGTCCAAGTTGATGTGCCTGGCTCTGCTGCGCTCTATAGATATGGTTGCCAAGGCACTCAGACGTTCTTGGGGACATGGTGCTGCGAAGATAGTTCTTTATCAGTTTATAGTTTTGAAAATGATCTCTCTGCACTTGCAGTTGTAACAGGTAGTGTCAAAAAAAAATCAAACAAACATTCACAACATCTGGAAAGCTGGAAACAATTTGAGCATGCACTATTAAAGTATCTGCAAGATTCCTTATACTTTTGAGTTTTTCCAAGTGACTTAAAAAAACAAGTTTTTAGCCTTACAAGCTGTGGACCTAAGTTAAGGGAGACGTCATCTTGGTAGTTTAATATCAAAATTTTGCTTGATTCTAAGATTTCTTCATCACTTGCTCCAACTAAAAAAGAATCCTTCAGACATTGTAAACTACTAGTAATGTGAGTAACAGCCTCAAAACGCTCTGTCAGCTGTGTTGTGATTATGTCAAGGCTACGGATTGAACACCTCAACCCGGAAACGTTTCTCATTGTCTTTAATAGGGTCATCAACTTGCACTTCTTGTCACACATCCTTGTCTTCTTTTTTTTTCTTGGGTCAATGAAATGTGGTAAAACTTTCCATTGCAAACAAAGCTTGCTTGCATCTGCTTTAACGGTTTGCCACTCATTCCTAAGTTTGTTAATTTTTGTTTTGAGATTTAAGAGCATTTTTGTTGCGTGTTCCAAGTCTTCTTCGGTACTTTGAAGTTTTTTAGAAATTATGTCCATAGTTTCATGCAACACACTTTCAATAACTATCAATATTACTGTAGGAAACTGCTCAAAATATTTCAAAAAGTGATTTAGCTTGGTTTACTTCTTCTTGGTCTTTACCTTCTAACGTTAGGAAAGTCAGTACTTTCATCATGTCAAAATAACCACATCGAAGAGAGCGTCGACGGCTTGATTTCTTGAAGTCCACCCCTTGTTGGGACACACTTTCTTTAAGGTTTTTTGTAACATAGCCGACTTAGTCAACAGTGCCCATCTTGATATAGTTTTAAAAAATACATAAAGACTTTGAACATTATCAAAAAAGGTTCTGATTTCAGGAATGTTTGATACTGAATCGTTGATTACCAAGTTAAGGGTACACAACATGAGCACAACAGTGAATAAACTTAGCTGCAGGATTTTTTTGTTTTATTCTTGCTTGAAGGCCTGAATATATACCACTCATATTAGCGGCTCCATCGTAGCCTTGCCCTCGAACTTTAGATATATCTGAATACTTTTCTATGATATTAAAAACAACATTTGATAAGTATTCTGATTTCTGGCTTTCCACTTCCAAAAATCCCCCGAACGCTTCTTCTATGACTAGTTGTTACTTGGCCTGTCGCCTTCGTCAGTTTTTATCTTTATATAACGAAACACTGTACTCAGCTGGTCGGTTTTCGCTATATCTTGAGTTGTAATCAAAGATAATAGACACATAGGGGCTTTTTTTCATTTCTTCCTTGATTTCTTTTTTTATCTCTTTAGAAGTCAGGTTGATCAGCTCATTTTGAATCTGAGGACTAAGGTAGTTAACACTACGTTTTGGTAACATATATTAAATCTGCAAGGACCTGGTCATATCTTGCTAGCATATGTATTATCTCAAGGAAATTTCCTTTCGATTTAGTTGCATCTTCATCGTCATTACACAATCTGTGCTCTCTCAGTGGTAAGTCGTTTGTAGCTAACGTAATAATGACGTCCACCACTCGCCTTAAAACTTGTCTCCAGTAATCAGTGGCTTTTTTAATCTCCTCCAGATTCTCACTATCAACTGTTAGGCCTAACTGCCAGCGATAGTTTATTTCACACGCAATTGCATGACTTTTGCGAATCTTCTTCATGGTCTTTTATGTTTCGACCTAAATGTGCCCAATCAGACGTACCTTTCGAAAATCCCACATCAGTATAGGCCATATTGAAAAGCCAGCATGGCTGACAATAGCAAAACATTGAGGATGTTTGAATAGCATAAACCAATTACGTTTTATACTCAATTGGTTTTCTTTATTCTTTTGAAAATACCATTTCTCGTCAAATCCCCTATTTTTATTTCTCCCTTCTGATTCTTTTGGAAATGGCCCTTTAGGCTGATGAGGGCCTAATTTTATTATTTGCCGTTTTTGTTCGGCTGTAAGAGTGTTTTCAAAATTACCCTTATCAGAAGAACTTATAACAGCTGTTACATTTTCTTTAAGGTTCAACTCGCAATCGGTACCTTCAGCTTTAACTAGGCCTACCTTAGAAAAAGGTTCCTGAAGAAGGGCGTGGTCTTCTGCATCTTCAGGTAAGCCTACAGGTGTTTGCTCCAAGTCCTCATCGCTTGAGCTACAAGTGGGTTCTTAAGAAACTGCAACTACTGAAGTGTCCCTCGAAAAGTAGGTAGATAACTTCTTTACTTTCTTAAGTTCAAGATTTTCTGCGTGACTTTTCTCTAACCTTCGTTTCCGATACTCAGCACCACTTAGTTTTTTTGACATTATATACCAAAGGTAATAAATCAACACCACACAAATCACATCACAACAAAATAAATAATATAATCAATACTTTGCACTAACGCTAAATCTGTAATCACAACGCAAAGGTAAATTGAAGTAAGTCAATCACTCGGTGGGTCTGTACGGACGCCTTTTGTCTCAGCCAAGGTCAATGAGAGACTGACTGACACAAAGACACTGCGCGCGGCCGTGATGTGCGTGGAAGGGGCTGCTTCCCGCCATTTTATTCGTCCGCCCGCCGCCCCCCTGTCGCCCCCGCCCTGGAGCGGGGGCTCCACTCGCTCCTCTGTCGCTACGCCACTGATTCGTATAATACTGTTTTTCAATGATACTATAAGATCATATATTTTGTAATCACAGTAACTTAATTTATATAAAGTATTAGACAATTTCAGTACCCCTGGTCGAAAAACTCTCGGGTTGGTGGATGCTTGCCTACTCTTGGATCTAAAAGTGTAGATACCCGCATTTGAACGTTAACCACAAACGACTTAATTAAGCTAAAGTAATCAGTTACATTAAATTCAGCTTGTTTATGTTGTATCTAGACGTGCAAAGCAAATCATGTGCAACCAAATTCGGTGTCGGTGAGAATGAAAAAATATACCGGTTTTGTTTCTTTACTATTAAACTGCGAGTTAGAAATTCAAATTATACATTGTTACAACTGCTATTGGAAGGCTTAAAGCTCAAATAAAAAGAATTGATTATGAATAGTCCAATATATTTAACTTATTACGGCTCCTTCTTGCACTTAAGGGCGCGAGTGGGGTCGCTGCTTTAGCACCCCCTGGAATAAGCACCCCCTCGGTCTTTGGCGTCATGGCAGGGGGTGCTAATTCAGCGCACGGACACGGACCAGGCACTGAATTAGCATCCCCCGGCTACAAGGGGGTGCTTATGCGTATGGACATGGTCGCGGCCTTGAATAAATACCCCCTAGCATTCAACCAGCAAAAGGGTGTTAATCTTTTACTTATTCAATGTAATCATAAATATAATAGTTGTTATCTGTATTTTTGTGACGCTGCCACTTATAAGCTGCTATCTACGATTGTTTTGCAATTTCCGATAAACAATGAAATAATATAATAATCAAATATGCCTACTTTCTCTTCAAAATTACAAAAGACTTAATATTACATAATAAGTGCTCCGACTAGCAAGGCTAATTGACCTTAGGACTCCTCCGTCTCACACGCATTGTCATTTTTATTTTTTTATTTTCACTCATGACTTTGCTTTCTTAATTTTTTCTAAATATAATAATTAATTAAATAATATCCTTCATTTATTCTATTTCAGTTGACTCATTCAGCTAATACGTTTATAAAATTAATGAACGCACTGCTAAATATATATTAAAAAAACATAAACTTCTCTACGCACAGATCATTAAAGCCCATGCAGGTTCTTTTCCCTTTTCCTTTCTTAAGTACGAGTATACAAAAATTAGAGGCAAATTAAAACTAATGATAAATGCT
Organism: Homalodisca vitripennis; assembly: GCF_021130785.1. NCBI lineage: Eukaryota > Metazoa > Arthropoda > Insecta > Hemiptera > Cicadellidae > Homalodisca > Homalodisca vitripennis. Next base: position 46,647,728 of record NC_060215.1, read on the forward strand.
GCTTTTTTAATTTGAATTGGCTTTCTTAATTTGGATATATGGATTCATTCTTTTGAGGTATAAGATTTGTATTACTGTATATTAAGTTCTTTCATGACAACTGTAAGAGTACTATAAAAATACAATCATTTGTTATCCTCTGGAATATAAGATATTCACTACTGTATCTACAATTTAGTGAAAGTAAAAGTTATTTTTGAGTCAATGTTTGGAGTATTACGGAAGGTAAAATTTAATTATGGTTTTTATACATAATTAGTCTAATAGTCGAATTGATTACAAAATAGGACTGGGACCGGTGGGAGGGGCGCGGTCGACGGCTGAGAGCAGCCAATCAGCTTCGAGTAAACCGCACAGCGTTGCCGTTTTCACATCCGCACGTCACTCCTCAGTCTCAGTCTCTGCCCAGCAACCGATTCGTGCGTTTCACTTTGTAGTCTCGTGTTCTGTGTAACTGTAGTGGTGTTACCGTTGTTAAACAGTCCTTTTCAGGAACTTAGTTGTGACTTAGGCCTAGTGTAACAAACTATTTTGTACTTTCATAACCTTCGTACTGGTAGTTAATGATTATATTTACATCATGAATGGCAGAAAATCAAACTGTGAAACGTCGTGGGCGTCCCGCGCATTCATCATAAGCGTTTTACATTATCAGAACGTAGGACGTGGTGTACCTCTGCGCACTCAAGCCAGAAAACTTGTTTGCACTGCCAAAGAATATTTCCAACAGGAAAAAACAAACAATGGCCCACTCTTACCCGTTGCCAAAGTTGTACAACGAACTGCAGCGGCCCTGGGCATAAATAAAAATACCGTTGTAAAAATTTGTTCAGAGAAGAAGAAAAACATCGTTTTGAGGGAGGAAGTGGACAACTACATACCCCAAACAAAAAGAAATTTCCACGTCAGAAACGAGTTACAAACCTGGATAATTTCCAAAAAGATGCAATCCGTCGTCATGTGTATGCATACTATAGACGAAAGGAATATCCAACTTTAAAAAACTAATTCAATCATTGAAGGATGCCGATTTATTTAACTGTTGCAAAATCTTCACTTTCACACTTGTTTTAAAACAACTTGGCTTCAAGTACAAGTCAGTTGGGAAACGGAAAAGTACTTCTTGAAAGACCAGATGTAGTTGCATGGCGCTGTAGGTTTCTTCGTACAAATGAAGAACTTAAATTTAGATGAAGTAGTCTGGATTGACGAGACATGGGTTAACACAAATCACTCCCAAACAAACGCTTGGACAGACGATTCTGTTCAAGGTACAATGTCCGTACCTCTGGGTAAAGGGGGAAGAATGATATTGCTTCACGCCGGTAATTCTAAAGGGTTTATTCCAAACAGCCATCTACTTTTTTCTTCAAAAAAAAAAAAAAAAAAAAAACGAGTGATTACCATGAAGAAATGGACCACGAAAAGTTTTTTAGGCTGCTTTGTAAGCAATCTTCTTCCAAATTTGGAAGAATCCTCAACCATAGTATTTGATAATGCTAAGTACCACTCAAAAGTATTGGACAAGGCCCCAACAATGGCTTCAAAAAAATGTTTGATGGTGGAATGGCTACAGAAATTCAACATCCCATTTGAAGCAGACATGAAGAAAGCAGAACTTTTGGAAGTAATAAATTTACACAAGCCTCGCTTTCCAAAAATATGTTATTGATGAGTTAGCCAAGGAACGTGGCCATACTGTAATTCATTTACCTCCGTATCAACTGCCACTTCAATGCTATAGAGTTGATTTGGGCCCAAATTAAAGGACACGTTTGCAAAAAACAATAAAACGTTCACATTGACGGAAGTAACAAGATTAACCAAGGAAGGGATAGACTTAGTAACAGGAGATGAGTGGAAAAAAGTTGTATCACATACAAGGAAAAACCATAGAGGAAGCGTGGGAAAATGAGGGTGTTCTGGAAACTGCGATTGAAGAGCTCATCATCACGTTAAACAGCGACGACGACTCCAGCGACGACAGCAGTGCTTTTTCGGATGACCAAAATTTGGGAGAAGATCGCTTTGACCACCTGCTATCAAACATGACAGTGAAGATGAAAGTGACAGTGACTTAAGTGGAGTGCAACAATTATGCCCAGAAGGTAGAGTACTACAATTTGATGAATTTTTAATAAGTGTACGTAATAAACAATTTCAGAGTACAGCTACTAAACTAGACCTAATTAAACGTTATTGTTTTGAATGACAGTAATATGTATGTAAATAAAAATATTTAACATTTAATGCTTGTTGATTGTTTTCTTATCCTGCTTAATTTGATAGATTTACTATTTTATACATATATATATATATATATATATCGTTCAATTTTTTCGAAAAAAAGAAAACGAATATATTTTAATTTCTATTTCCGCATGCAAATACGACAAAACTATACACTTAAAAACCATATTTTAAATAATTTTTATGAATAGGTACTGGTTTAAAATTATATCATAATATTATTATCTAGCCAATTGTAATGATATTTAAAATTAAATGTGCAACCAAATATTTATGTAATTATTTAAATCAATATTTACGTGAGTTTGTTTCATTTATTAACACCAACACGAAAAGTATGAGCAAACAAGTTCATACAAGGTCATGATGAACTTTGATAATAATTTTGTGTAAATGACCAAAAGTCACTCAAAATTATTAATTGTAATGAATAAATTGATAGCATAATAATAATATAATCAATTGAAGACTCAATAAACGGTCAGTGAAACGCGCGTGGCTAGCAGATCTGCTATACCCTGTAACACCAAGCGACGTCAACGTGGCAAACGCCGCTCCCCCCTCCTATGCCGAGCGCCAGTCCTATTTTGTAATCAATTCAACTATAGTATCTATGCATTGTCATTTTTACTGTACAGGTATTGCTTATTGTTGTCCATACCAATGGAAAATCTACTCATAGTCTAGTTAATGGTATTCACTGAGCATTAACAGTTTAAGCTTAATCAAATCGTGAAAACTCAATGATTCATGTTTCTCAATATAATAAAAAATTATGTCATTTATATTATATGAATCCATAGTTAAATTATTTATTTCATTCAATAGCTTAACGAAAATGGAGTGTATTTTCTTAGTTTAATTAAATCAAATTAAATAAACTAATATAATTTTGTTAACAATTTAGGCTCGTATTTTAGACAAAATAGTTTACTGTTACATAATAGAATTTTTCTTTGCGGCATTTTTGTTTCATATTTAATTTTAATTACATTTCAAAATTAATTTTATGAAGGTAAACAGATGATGCATGAAAATTAATTTTTTTACTTTTCATTTATTACAAAAATATGTTTACAGTACATACCATTAAATAATTCCTCGATATTTTTAATTTTTTATTGTATGCACTATTATGCGTACCGTGAATCATCTGCACAATGGAACAGCTTCATAGACTCAACACTACACAAAAATCCGTGAAATGGCACTCACAAATATATCTCAAGGTTACGCCAATAAGTATTACTATTGCTTACGTGTAAAATGTCCTCTATAGAATCATGCCTATCTATTCGTCATAAGGAAAGGAATGTGTAGAAACATCAAATACAAAATATCCCTTTCGGCTGAGTCGGAAGAAAGGTATATTTCATATGAGGGTACAAATTGGCGATGCATTATTAGTTTATGAACTTAACACTGTGATAAAAACTGATGGATGAGGCATTGGTTGCTAAGAATGAAGTAAATTAATAAAGGTTTCTTCCTAACTAGTTAATATATAAAAAGTTTGGTCGACTTTCGACAATCTTACCCCTAAAAGATATATCCCTCTGGTAAAGGAATATACCCTCGATTATATTACTTTTTCTAACGGTATCGATGATAATAATTAGTTTCATATTATGAGAATAGAATTCGTATTGGACTTTCATTTTAAATGTTATCAACAATTTTATGTACAATATTATCACATATATGTGTTGTTGCTCTTTTTATAATGAGTAACCCTATTTTAAAATGTGGATCATAAGTCTTTTACTATATACAGTAATATAGGAAAGGAAGGATCGTGATTTGTAATTACATTAGAACATCAGTTCAAAAATTCATGGAATGTTGCATTTGAATAAAATTGGAATATCTTTCAACGAATATAATTTATTTCATTAGTAGTAAAAACATACATAGTGTTTGTTATATTTAAAGACACGAAGGATATGTCTATGATGTACCAGTTATTCTACAAAAATTGCGTACGAAGGCGCGGGTATCAGCTAGTAAACATAAAAAAATTTGAAGACCCTTTTTTTTGCCTTAACATCGTTGCTCGTTATATATCGGCCGTCTACCAAATATGAAATATACAGAGTAAAATCAACCTGCAAATATCAATTGTAGGACTCTAGGTCCACACATAATTTTACCGAAGCTGACGAAACCCGTCGGTTCACTACCGACCCTACTATCTGAATCAGACCTGGCCGCATCGAGTGGTCGAGTAATAATATCGATGTTACGTGTGGAACTGTGTATATTTTATTTGAGTTATTTTAAAATTTTCACAGTAGTTATTTCTATATTAATACAGAACTTATTGTGTATAGTAAATTTGTTTGATGAAATTTCGTAAGAAATTTAAGAAGAAATCAAACTAGTATTTGAGTGTAGGCCCACAGGACCAAGGTGTGGCATATTACATTCTCTGGGTAACGGATACTTTCACACGAGTAAAATGAAAAGATAAACTAGAACATGGTAATGATGTATGCACAAAGGCTGAAAATCATCGCCTTTTTGTATGCAGTTAACAAATCTTAACTATTGTGTGTTACATTAATCACACGTCCATTTCTAACCCATGTATCTGGAAGTGTCAAACTTAAGGATAAACATAATTACAATATTGTAAAAAGGAGAGTGAAATCTCAGTGAAGTCTTTAATAAAGCGTCTAAAAAAGTTAACATTTAAAATTACACTTCAACTTAGCTGTACTTTTATTTTAAGTTTATTTATATCGGAAAGTGTAATGAATGTTGTTGCCCTCTTATTTTCAACTCGTTGTAGTTTTTAAAACTGATTTCTAAACTAGGTAGTCAACAGATGTATAGAAGCATAAATATTATTTCATTAGTAATAAAATAAATTACTGTACGTAAAATTTCATTTTTTTATACAGTAAACTTTTATGATTTTAATGTTTTATTTTCCGGGTAGAACAAAATCTTCAAACTTCGGTTAGCACAAAATTAACCACTGCAACATCTTTACTGGTACGTTTAGGCATCTAAGTTTACCACCTTAATCAATAGCATATCTGCAAACTCCGTATAAATGTATAAGCTAAGGGTCAAAAGTAAGTCTGAGACCTTCCATCTAAATAACAAAATAGTAAATAGGAATATTGTGCGATCAACAGTAAAGAGCTACAATAACTACCGTTTTAATTTTTGGTATAGGTAATGAACATGTATTAGTGTTTTTTCTGACGTCTTAATAAAAAAAAAACAGCTATATCCTGAAATAAGGATATTATGACCACAGTTCAACAATGTAATGTCAAAATCAGCTGAATAAAACAGCTTAAATCAAAACAGCTGATTGTTGCAGCCCACATTCAGTACAGCCATATAATAAAGGCGAATATTGTTTGGTAGTTGGTTTTAAAAAACAAATTATCTCCCTTAATTCACAACTAATTTTTAAAACTTGGTTTCGTTGGATTTTTAATTAAATTGCGTAATAATTGAGACCTTTTTGACCATATATCGCTTTCAAGATATTTACGCTTAAATATTTTTGGAAACCAATATTTGAAAATAAGGCTTGTAAGAAATTAAATTTATGTTTGTAATTAGCCCTTAAGGTTATAAAGGTATATACAACATTTAAACTAAACAATCTATGAAATATAAAAAGCTAAGTAAATAAAGACAAAAACAAAACGAAATTGTGGCTATTTGGGTAATTATTGAGTTTTAGAAAGGTGAATATGATTGTTCTTGCCTTTGGTCCGGGAATAATGCCTGAAAATATTGGTAGATAGAAGGTTGTCTGACACTCTGTATAATGAATTTTATATACAGAGTGTCCCGTAATTAATACAATGATATATCCCGCTACTGCTCAGGTCATGGCAAACTCATTTCAGAATAAGGGAATGGATCTTCGGTGCTTAGTTTCCTATCTGTCAGTCTGTATGTGTTTTTCATAAATATTAAAAATAGTTAATATCTTACAACGAATAAACAAATCCTACCTAATTTGGATTAAATATTTGTGGTAACAAGGCCAGTTATAAAGAAATATTCATTAAAACTTTCGAAATGGCGGCCATGATTAATTTTGAATGTCTTAAAATCCAGCAGGTATACAAATATAAATCTTATCTTGGATTTTATCACAAATCTAATTACTCAAATACGAAAAGAAAACAAACAATTAAAAAAATATTTTAGAGCATCTCTACTGTGAAAAAACACGGTTCGTGAAAATAAATTAACATCAGTTTCAAAGTATCTTATCCCAATTTTTTTAATTTTGTGATTTATTACGCAAAACGATTGAAAAATACATGTTTCAGGCCTATCTAAGGATAGAATAGAATCATATACTTGATTTTTAATGAATATTTTATATCTGTTGTTTTAGGACATATTTATTTACGAAAATTTAGTCAAGCGACAATCAGATGTTTTTCCAATAAAACAGTTCATTTTTGATTTTGTCATCTATAAAAGATTTATTGTCTGAATATTACTGTACGATTGAGCTTGTTGTTTATTATTCTTAATATACAACAGATAACCTAAGTCACTTTTATTTAGTTTTTTAACAGATATTGTGAATAAATTTAAGCTTTAAGTTAAATAAAACAGTTTATTATTTTTAATTAAGACGTTTCATTTTGTCCTTCATTGGCCATAAAGGCGTCTATTGTTGATAAATTTGCAATATTTCTAGTGGTTTTTAATTTATTAGACAAAAAAGTTGCTTGGAAACAGATGTATTTCCTGTACTTTAAATAAAGGGACTAAGATGTGAGCACAATTGGCATGAGATATTCTGGAGCTGCCGTTTATTCGATTTTTGTATTGTGACCTACTCGCTGAGAACCTCAATGCCGACAGTGTTTTGTTACAGTTAATCTGTGCATATGATATTTTATATATTTTTTCATAAGATTTGTGATAGAACCCTCTCAATATACACTTCTTGCAATATTTTAGAAAAATTGCAAATTTTAAGAAGTTAAAAAGGTAAAATATTTTAATAGCCACTATTTTGAAAGTAATTAAATATAACATCGTAATATAATTTTAGCCGCCATAAAATGTTGACCAAGACTTGGTAGGATTAAATTTGTTAGGTTTTGAAGATATAAAATGTTTATATCTTAAAAACGTTTATTGTTCTATTCCATGGGGTGGGTTATTCATCTCATTAATAAGGTATAGGCGCTGATTTAGCACTCCCTAGATCCAAGGGGGTGTTAAATAAGCACATGAACACGGTCAAGGCGCTGAATTAGGACCCCCCTATTCGAAGGTGGTGCTAGATCAGCACATGAACACGGTCAAGGCGCTGAATTAGGTCCCCCTATTCGAAGGGGGTGCTTATTCAGGGCCTGGACACGGCCAATGCGCTGATTTAGCACCCCCTTTCGTGACGTCAAAATGACGTCAGTAGCGAGGGGGTGCTATGTCCAGGGGGTGCACCCGCGAGTGGACCATCATGCACAACATCGCACTCGACGGTCTGAAGGTTCCAGCGAGCGAGCTTTAGCTACAGCAAATTAACACCTAAGTCAAATTTGTGTTAAAAACTATAGTTTTCAATAAAATGAAATTGTCTTTAAAATCAAAATAATGACTATAAGCTCAATAACGTGACCCCTGCCGAGGTTTCTTAACGGAGCCCTGTTAAGAATGAAAGTTGAAATGGTCTACAAAGAATTGGTTCGTCAATTTTATGCACACAATTCAACATTCTAAAACTAAATACTCCAAGTTAGTACTCTTGAACAAATCTTGTATAAAACATTGGTCTTTATAGGATAAAAGTTTTCATACTTATGAATGTTAAAAACTGTAATTGAGTTGGTAAGTACCAAAAGAGGTACCATTTTACGTTATTGATAGCATAAAAACTTAAATTTAATGTTTTTATCTACAAGGAAACTAAATTTTAAATTAACTTCCGTTATTTTCTCTAAACTAGTTATTTTGTGCTTAACGTTTAAACTAGGTTATCTTTAAATTTTAATTCGATATAATATCAAACGAACAGCTTGCTTGTTATGACAGTGGTGATGACGCGCCGTTGCTTAAACAAATACAAACAAAAAGATAAAAATCGATGTTACAATTAACTTTTTTAAATAAAATTAAAAAAAAAATATTTTAATGATTTTACTGTGTTCAGAGATCGGTGACCATGCGGTGTCACTACTATACTCGTAGCTCTAATAGTCTATTTAACTTCTTAATCACCTACTGTATTACAATATAAGATAAAAATTGATGTTGCAAGTAACTTTTTTTCAATCAAAAATAATCACATTATATAATTTCATTTTGTACAGTATTTTAAACAAGAGAAATTTTTTTTGCATATTTGTACAAGTTAATTAATCTTATTTTAATATGCTTCTTTTAATAAGACCTTTCAAAAACCTTGTATTATTGAGGTTATACATATTTTAACAACACACTCTCCTTTTAGGTTTAGTATATAATAATAAAGGTTTAGTATTTTTATCATGCTAAGCTCCTTTATTCAATATACTTTCCTTAATTATTGGAATAAGCTACATAAATTTAAATTTGTATACACTGATATTCCATGTATTGTTGTATATATTCTATAACATTCTAGGTATCAATTACAACTTGTTTTTATTGTTTTTTCTTTAAAACAAACATAAGGTCATAGATTAAGCAATAGTTCTACAGTGATGACAATTGAAGGTATTAAAAAACAGTATTGATGAGAAAAAAACAAGGGAAATTTACTACTACGGAATACAACCCTCATTTATGCTTAGTTGAATTGCTATGAAACAAAGGAATCATCTAATGTTTATCGTTCAGAAGAATGTTACTGAAAAAAGTTACTTTTACATATGCAATCAGTTGTCACAATTAACCAAGCGATATGCTACTAAAGATTACCTTAAGTATCGTTACATATTATGTGAATTATTATTATTTTACTATCACTTACTTGAAAATATCCTAAGAACGTAGTTACGATGTTGGTCTTCTATCAGGGGGGGGCTTTGCAAGGAGACGTTCTGCGATGAAGAACTGACGAACGAATGTGGTCTGAAATCTTACTATAAGGCAAACTCTCAATGCTCCCCTCCCTTTCTCATCCTAGTGGTGACCCAATCGCGCTTCAGCTCTCATCCCCACCACTCTATGTGGGGAACCAAATCCTCTTTTGTTGATAGGGCTGGAGGGGGAGCTTACAACATTAACAGTTACTAATGTTTAAACTAAGATAAAGAAACAATTACAGTTTGTAATCGAAACAAATTGGATCGTAATATGCTATTCGTGTGACTAAAATTATGTCCAAATAAATTTTTCATTTGAAATTTTTATAATATAGCTTACGGAATTTGCACTACAAACGATTCCTTTGTATACCGTCTTCATTTATATCCAGTTGCACACATAACATAATTTGAAACTTCAACATTTTATGATTATGTGTACATCAGCTACACACAAATTCAAATTTATGTCTAATATAGTTTTTGCGCCTTTACCCTAGCGTTTTCATAGAAACCTGTAAATCCAATTTTCGGAATGTTATTTGTATGTTAATGAATTCACAAGATATATTGCCCAAAACACATGTGGTTTACAATAGTACTTTGTTTGTTATAATCCGACATTTATGAAACAATTGAAAAGTAGGTGTTTGGATATCAACCAAATATTTATTTATATTTTACTACTAATAGAATACAGTAAATACAATAAATTAGCTGATCAGTTTAATAACAGCATAACAGAAAGAACTCCTATCATGCATACGAGATTAGCTAGATCTACTACAACTCTAGAGAACCATTGCCTAGTCCTCCGTTACCAATCTACTTTTACATTTCTCTATAGTTACAGAACAAATGTTATTTTACACTTCAACTTCTAATCTTGAACTGAGAGGCTATTTGGTAGTTTTGTTTATAAAGAGACAATTATGAAGAAGAGAGAACTTAAAAAAGCTGAGGAGATCTTTCATACTGAACTATATGTAGTATTGCATTCTCTACTTAGTGCTCGTTACATTTATTATATTACAGAAAAATGAATTATGACCGAAAATGACGTTTAACAGTTTATATCTGAACTATAATTAAATATTAAAATCCGCCTTCTTTTTACTTCAAAATCTTTACAGTTACAAAATACTAGTTTTTAAACCAATGTTTCCCCAATCACAGAAACAACTTGAGGTCTGTTATAAGTCGAGTTAAAACGTAACCATACATTCTGAAGACCCTGTTACCCAAGTCAAGTACATGTAACTTGGAATAACAACGAATGCTTCTTCACTTACTGAAGACGTTTATTTAAGGATCAAAACTCGAATTTAATTTTAAATAAAAAATGTCTAAAGCAGAAAATAGTTTAAATTTAGAACGTTTTGTCTTCATATCTTATACTGAGTGGTTAGTTGGCAGAATTGTTTATAGAAATAACTATGAATATATTTAAGTAGAACTAAACTAAAGTCAGTATAGTAAACTGTGCGGCGCGCAGCTAATAGAAAAAATAAATGAGTCTTCCTGTTTAAATACGGTTTTAATCTATTGAAATATTTACTAAAGGTATAAAAAGTACCTATTTTTAGAATAATGAAGTCTCATTAAAAACTTGAAAGCCATAACTTGGTTATAATTAAATTTTTTTATCTCATATAGTAGAAACTCTACTTTAGAGCAGTGAATATATCATGATTTGTTCAGCAACACTGTACAACAAATATAGGTGTAATATGTTATATTACATATTACGCACTAAAAATTAACTGGCCACTAGCTCTAACTCTTGTGGATTTAATGAGACTTGCTAAATATTGTTAATTTTATGTAGCGTACCAGAAAATATGATAAGTATAGCTCACATCTAATCAATATAACACTTTTCTCAGAAAAACGTAAAAGTGGTCCTGTTAGAAAATGAAAATTCATAATGAATTTAGTTTGTGAAGGAAAAAGTGATCATCGGAGAGTTATTTACTTTTTTCACGAGCTATTCAAGAGGCTTAAACCGTATTTGATTCAGAAAGGATTCTGAGATTAAAATATGTGTATATTAGGATTAAAAGTGTTCACAATATCTGATGTATAAGACCATGAATTCCGAACACTCTTAACCTAGTTTACAATTAAATAACAGGCTATATAACTAAGATGAATCAATTGAGTTTATAAATTATGGTGTTTACATGAGAGGCTTTATTACTTAAAATTTGTAGTGCATGTTCGAAAGGCTCGATTTACGATGACGTACAATGAAATCGCATGGGGGCTTAAGTGCTAATTCATCTCTTCATTGCTTTAAAAGTTACGGGAAATTTCAACGCCACCTCAACGTGCTGCTATGCCTACATTAATCAAATTAAAAACTTCTTATGTAACATTTTGTATCACATCAATGATATTTTCTTTAAAGTTATTTATGTACCACAGCTTCACAAATATAACAGAGCTAGTGAATGGGCTTCATATGTAAACCGTTCAATAGATTTGTTTGACCTGCCTCTTTCCACTTTTATTTTGCGGCTAATATCACACCTGTAGCCTCCACAGAGTTCTATTTAGTGCAACTTTGTTACACGTTACACTATACCCTTAGCAAAGGAAAAACACCATCCCAAAGCCTAGGAAAGCGCAAAGTTCTCCTTAGGATATTTTATAAGTTACAATATTAAATAGGCATATAAAGATGTTTTAAGTGGACTCCCTATAATCAGCTATCATTCCAATATCAGATAATATCCAGGGTGAAGTCAGGGGCGGTTAGAGTACAGTTCATAGAAGGATCAAATATGTCCAGAAATAGAAAGTTGTGTAGTGTAGCAGGCATGTAAATATAACAAAGAAGGAAGAGGAACCTTTGGAACTGGATTCTTGACTCCCATCGTGATTTAGAAGAGGCAGGCCCACAATTATACCTCTTACGTATAATGACAAAAGTTGAAATCAATAATAAATTTCTAGGAATAGAAAAGAGGATTTTGTTCACTAAAGAACAATAAACACCGGGTTCTAACTGTGCATATAAAAGAAGCCCTAAGACCTCGTACTAAGAATTCCAGTTTTAAGGTGACAGCTTAACACAATATTCTGTTGTGTTAAACTGGTGAAGGCCTATCTGGTCAAGGGTCAAAGGATGAATAGAAGAGCGGCGGGCAGCCCAGGTAAGCGTATTAATCACGCTTCACCGAATACAGCTAAAATTACTTCTTTAATAATACAAATTACGCTAGTGATATAGTCTTAATTATTTCAGATGTTCATGTCAATTAGCAATATGTGTCTAAATCATTAATCAATACTCAAAAGTTGAGTATACCAACTTTTAAACATTTATATGAGTATCGGTTCTACTTTTTATCCAGGTTTTGAAAGTATTTTAGTGAAAATTACGTATTATGCAAGGCATTCCAGTTTTTATTTAGAATTTTGAAAAAGATTAGGCCTGCTATTTAGTTCAATATCCATTCTTTGACTTCAATGCGAAGCCCACAGATTTTGTTTATATGTTTTTAGACAATTAAAAAAACATGTGAAGCTATACCAGAAATATATTCAATTAGAATATAAAAAATATTTCTTGTCTGCGGCCACCGCGACAACGAAAGTTTAAATAACAGAAATGTAGTGTATGACTTCCGCTCGGTAAACTAGTGTTTACCGAGTCGTCTTAAGAACACCTTCCACTAACCGCACTTAATTTCCTTATTGAAGAGTAGCTTTAGTTTAAACATTAAAAGTTACATAGTCCTCTGGAGCCTTGGGATATTCCGGTTTCTATAAATCAGTTTTTTCGGTGAATACGTTAAAAAAATTTTATTTACCGTATGCGTAACATTCTAGAACTGACTCTTTTTATAACTTGTAACGTCATAATTATTCCTCTGTCCGGAGGGTGGCACGTCATATTTTTCTAGGCCACGTGTTAGATCTAACCTTTCGGAATCGAAGTTAAAGCAACAAGTTCACTTGTATGTTATACAATACAAGTAAGTAAATAAAACAACTTTGTGTTGAATATAACACATTCGAGTCTATGCTCGACCCAGACGCGAGCGCCATTGTTTAAACCCCCGGCCGGCGCTCGAGCGTGACTCGAGCACACCTTTGCCGATTGATACACGGAGTTGCTCGAGTGATATTCGAGTGCCGTCTGCTGCATTAGAAAGCCAGCTTTAATGGTTAGTTCAGAAAAATTCCGCTAGGCGCTACTACGTCATACCCGCTTGAGGCTTTTGTTTATCCACTGACGAGGCCTGGCGCGTCGTCAGTCTGTCTACGACAACAATCATTTTTTTAGCATTTGAAATTTTTTTGGCAATTAAAATAATTATTTGTAAATATGTATATAGTAAATGCCTTTAAAAAAATTTAAATTACTTGTTTTATTTATTCAAAAGTTAGTTTTCAAGTAACACAAGACATGCGGGAGTTTTTATTATTCTTCAAAAAATGTAGGTTTGAAATTTTTTTTAAATTAATTAGATTCTATAGGAATACAGTTTTACATATCATTTTAAAGAGGAAAGATAGAACTTTCAAGAAAATATAATATCTTATACATAATATTTAACAGTTTTCTAAAAAAAATTCTGAAAACCAATTAATTTATGCAGACCGGGTTATAAAAACAGCAAATAGCGAGCCAGACTCCAATATATCTCATGATACAACAAAAATATTACTGATTTATAATAACAAATCAATTATACTTTCAAGACAACTAATTTTAGCTATTTAATGTATTTGATTTTTTACTGAATATCTATAATTTTACAAAACTTTTAATATAATTGCATATTAAAAAGTACTGAAACATTAATAAAATTATAGAATCGTGTACTATGGTCGGTAGCGCAATTATTCTCAACTTGCATGGTTGTAGTGATTGACGTGATTAGGTGAAATATTAAAAAATCAATCAATAGTTGTTTAATATTCATTAGCAGACGCAAATTAGACAGAAAATACCAGTTCACCCTTTGAAGTATTTCATTTGTATAGGATTTTAAGTAAAAGGCCGCTTGTTTCAATTATATTGTAACTAGTATACTATTGCCTTTATAACTTAAACAAACGTTTAATTTTTTATGACAAAATACAAATACTTTTTAATAATAACAAAACAATAAATACACAATAAAAAGTTAGTTATTGGCAATAGAAGGCTTTAATGTTTAATAGGATTTCGGATATTTGGTATCTTCATATAATACAAAATGGAAAACACAAACTTTCGAGTATAAAACTACAACCTCTTTGTCATGTTAAAAAACAAAAACATACAGGATATAACGTGCGGCAATGTAGTCTCACTACAAAATAATAATGAAATAAGTCAAATATATTAAAAGATGATTAATCTTATTTTTCCTAATTTTGTTCTTTTTTAGTAGTGTTCTATTGCCGCAAGATATAATTTTGTGTACAAATTATCTTATCACTTGACGAAAAGGGTAAATTTCAATCTTTGACACATATTCTAACATATAACGAAGAAGAATTTCCAAAATAATTTCTTTTAATTCAATCAAATTTTCCTGTGAGGTTTAAATACGTTTAAATTATGCAGTATTTGTGCCTTTTTACATAAACTAGCCGTGTGTGTGTGTATATGTATATATATATATATATATATATATATACACACACACACACATATAAATATATATATACATAAATAAATATACACACATATATATATATATATATATATCTATATATGATCTTATTAAAAATAGTTTTAACAAAAATATAAAAACTAACATAATACATTTTGTTATAGAAGACACTATGGCTCAAAATTTGATTTATCATTGTTTGAACATACTACTTGCCATGCTATTTATGGAACTGAGTGAAACATAGTTTATTTTGGCTTTATTCAAACAATAAAAAGATATGGGTGATAATATTAATTTTTTTGTTGGGTGCCTAACGATATTGTTGTTCGATCAATTTAACTCGTTATTATTATATACGACATTAACACGGTACTATAATAACGGCAAATATAAACCAGCACGAAAGCTTAAATAAGCAAACTATTTCAGTATTAGGTGTATCATTTTGACATTTTATGTACCTACTATTCTAAAGTGTACTGTAGGTGGTTATACATACCATAGGAATAGCTAACTTAACAGAAAATATGACTTGTTTTCCGAATAAAGAATTTCGCTGAAACCCCAGCAAGACAAGAAGACTTGTTCGGCAATAGTGTCCATTGTAAATAAACGGAGTTAACGTAAAAAAACAAATCATCTGTGAGTTATTGATTTCTTTAAATACAACAACTTGTCCTGACTCCTTACGTTAAAAATACTCGTATATAACTGAGTTGAGTCACTGTGATATATTGTGACGTTTAGAGTGGAAAAAACATTTCTGGGCTTCATTATTTCAATGTTGTATGTAGGGCGTTCTTCTCAAGCCAGCTTCCTTCTACGAAGGCATTAGGATTACATGCTATGTAATACATAGTTTAGGTAATTTTTTTTTATTTAATTAAATGTCCTTGAAGGAATACTCAACGCATCAACCGATGTACTACGGCTGATATTTTCAGTTCACTTAAGTTATTTGTTCCCGGGAAAGTTTATCCATCTAGGGCATTCACGATAATATTTGATTCTACAGCTTGAATTCTGAGACTGGTCGACAAAATAGAGCATATGACCCACATGTGTTAGATGCAATTGAAATTGTAACGATTATAGAAAAATACAAAGTTATAAACCAGATTGAGTTTAAAGTAGAAAGGCAACCACTACATATTTTACCATATCAAGGATTAAATTGTACCAATTACAATTACAATTTTGTGCAATATGTCTATAGTTTCTCAATGATAGGTAACTTGGAGCCATCCATTTAACCATCATTGGTTGTTGCTTATAAATGATTGGGTGTTAATACGTTCTTTAACATAGTTTATCCAGAGCGTCAAGAGCCCTGAGGATTTGGCGAACCTCGCGCCCAGACGCACACCCACAGATACACGCGCAACCCAACCTACCTGCTGTCACTTTTTATTCACTATATTTATGAATGTCGTAGTTATTTCGTGTTTGGACTGTATGTAATTAAAAAATCAGGTTAAATAAAATATTAAAACATTCACCGAACATAAAAATGATCAACAATAGCAGTTTTGCAGACTAATGCCTACTATGTGATTTAGTGGCACAGAGACGGCAGGTTGGCCGGAATGTACGTGTTGCGGCGTGTGCGCGTTCGGAATCAAGGGTCATTTATAATCCTTTGGGACTCTTGAATGTGGAAAATTGTACGACGAAATATATATTTTTTAGTCCCAAAGAAGTCTGTTTTTGGAATAAGCACTTTACCTTTATTAAGAAAGCAGTATTTGATTATTAACTTTACATTTAGTTTTTGAAGATTTGCTTGATAATAATGAGATAATTCATGAGCTATAACGTTATAACGTAGAAGGAGAGTACTTTTTTGAGCTACTCTCCTAATTATACACATTAATCGGTTTTGAGACCTGTGCCATCCTTGCAATTTATAGTTGAGGTGGTTTTTGCTGGTCAAGACACCTAGCCCTACTTTTAGCTCTACCATAAATTTCTAATTTGTAGAATAATAAAGTTATAAAATTTTTATACCACTATTATTTAGCAGTATTTAAAGAAAATGGACAGAAGGGGACCATCCAATTGTGGCAAATGCAATAAAGTTACCAACTGATGCTGACTATGTAGAGTGAGGCCAATGCAAGTCGGGGTTCCTTTTCGCTAAGTGTTCCGTGCAGAATATCACATTGGAAAGCATGAGTAAAGGTTCCCAGATTAGTTGGACATGTCTAACCTGCAGACAACTGAAAAAAGTATGTCGTACAAATTCTGCTACTAACGAAGAGGACATTACCTCACTGGTTTAAACTGAGTTTAGTGGTTAAGCAACTTCAAAATCCATATAATATCAAATTGGTGCTTTAACAAGTATGAAGGAGACATTGGATAAAATTCAAGAATCCATGTCTTTCTTTAATGAAAGTGACGATGTTATACTTTGGAAATAAAAGACACTATGGGAAGAAACCCGAACTCTGAGAAAGGAGTTGTTTAACGTCAGAAGCAGGAGTCAGGAGGATATTGTAACCATCCTTGCAATGGAACAAGTATTAGCTAAAATAACCATTATAACCGACTCTGTAACCTGTAGATCCAAGGGCTTAAGGCTATGGAAAATGAAGCTGTGATAGAAACTGTCTTGAGCGTTTGTTGAACCCATCGGTGTGTCATTTGATGAGAAGGAGATTTATCGAATCCACCGACTGCAACCACGGAAGGATGGTAAACCTCCAACCCTACTTATCTAGTTCTTTTAGAGATAGACCAGAGACATTTGGCTAAGGGCTAAAAAAAAGAGGAAATTTAGCAGCGTCCACTACATTGAAAACATGAAAAATTATTACAAATTTGATAAGACACACTAAAGAAAAGGCCAGAATTTAATATCTCACTTTTTTATAGTTTCAGGGTGGAATCATTGTCATGAGGAAGAACGTGTAATGGAAGCATCATATTAAAAAGTGAATTGCCAAAACTGGTGTTGAAACAAATGCACAAGTTATTATCACAGTTTGTAAAAGGAATATCCTGAAAATTTCAAACCTTCTTAACCAATCATTTTAATACAAGATAATGTGAATGCTAAATACATTGTGTTTTGCAGAGTGACAATAGTTTAAATCAAAAGGGCCTATTCTTTTCTAGGAATAGCTAAACAGATTGTGTTCACTAAAGCACAATACTATTGGGCAGCCGAGTAAACACCAGGTTTATAACTGTGCATATAAAAGAAGCCTTAAGTCCTCGTATGTAGAATTGCAGGGTTTAAGGTGACAGCTGACAATTTTCCTTTGTGTCAAGTTGGCGAAGGCCTATCTGGTCAAGAGTCAAAGGATGAATAGAAGAGTGACAGGCAGCCCGTTAAGCATTTTAGTCAAGCTTCACCGTATACAGCTAAAATTAATTCTTTCAAAATACAAATTACGCTAGTGATATCGTCTATGTGTTTGGGGGAGGATATGTATAAATTCTGTTAACATGAAAGTATTGTTTTTTTCTGGTGATTATTTTTGTATGGTGGAATCTATAACATTGCTGCGTACTTATTCCCAACTGCTACGTGTTTAAAGTTGTGTATACAATATGATAATTATTTTGATTCTTTGGAACTTTAATGAGTCTGCTGTCATTGTATCATAAGTAGCCCTCTTACGAGCTTGTAGATTGTTTGTTCTGTTGTCTGTTCCTGTAAATTTTATAGCTTAATCCATTACTTGTGCACTAAGGTCTTGATGAGTTTAAAGTTTTTATAAAAACATTTCTGTTTGATTTCCAATGTGAAGTGTAGTTTATTTCTTTTACAATTTAGATATTTGTTGAACATGTTTATCTGTCTTCAATTTACGTAAAGAATGTATATTTTTCATCCATATTTCATTTATAAAATACTGTTTAGTTGGCATTTTTTCAATATAAATTCATTAATACTGCGTTTAAGGTATATTTCTGAAACGATGCTACATGTGGGCGAATCCATAGCTATGAGGTCTTCATGTACATAAAATGTTGCTGAAGGTAAATTAGATTTGTTCATAAGTTATTTGCAGTAGGTTGATAAGCTCATTAATACCGTTAGCCCATAATTAAGGGTTGGAAGTAAATTTTCTTTGGTGATTTCCAGATACATAAATATTGGAACGTAGGTATAAAAATTAACTTCTTAAAGATACCATAGTATTTCTTTTTAGTATTATCTTCATTATTAGATCAAACATTCTTTCCTAGACTCGGTTTTTTGTTTAAATTAAATTTTGTTCAATGTATTTTATCCACAACTTGTAGGTTGGCACTGATGTAAAATTTACTAAAGGACTACTGGGCATTGCATCTTTGTGAATGTTTTCTTCTAATGGACTAGTGCTTTTGCTCAGTTGGCAATATGTACAATACAATCTTACGAATTGCTCATTCGACTTGACATAGTTAAAGTACTAATAAATTATATTCAATAATGCATTATGTTTGTAAAAACGCAATTAAAACGTGTTCCTTTTTTATCAGAAATAATTTGAAATTGGTGACTTAGCATTGTATTTGTAGACCATTATCTACATTGATAATGTGCTTTTAAATGCAAAATAGGGAAAACAAAAAACAATTCTAATTAGGTGATAATTTAAAATAGTTATTTATTTCCACTTCTAATGTCATATAATTGTGACTCCTTTACAAAAACAAACCGTACACTACAATAATTTTACAAGTGTGTGTTGTAGCATAACCATATAATTACATGGTTTACAGTTTTTGTTACTATATAGTTTTCAGCTCTCAGCTGTTCTGGTTTTTAAAATAAGTGTTTGACATTGCTACAGTTATTTTGAACATGCTGACTGAAGTAGACGCCTTACGACCCATAGGAGAGTTATAACTATCCAAGATCACTCAGTCTAGAGCTGAAGTTTGTTTGTACAATATAAAAAGTTAAATCAGGGCCATACAGTTATTGCTCGTACAGTAGTTAGGCTCCAATCGCGTTTTACAATATTTAGGGAGATCAAATTAGTTTTACAACGTGGACAACACCCGTTCAGTATGAACATAATAGTGATCGGCTAGCCCAGTTGTAATTTACAAAAAAACGAAATATTCGATTTCTGATACGTTAGTTTAGGTCTCTCCACTTCACTGCAGAAACTGTGTGAAGCATGGAACAAAAGTATGTTTTGATGGTGATGGTATGTAATTTCAGATGTTTTTTAAAATTCGTTCTAATTACTTGTTTAAGTTACTTGTATCAATATGAAACCCTAGAAGTTTTATGTTTTATTTTAAAGATAGATAAGAAACATTTTATTACTTACAGAATAAAAAACAATAATAATGTATTTTTGTCATACCCTGCTAGAAAAAATAAATTATGAACCTGTGAAATACGTTTTAACTTTTGATCGGATTAAGAAAAAACATATAAAAGCATCAATACTTCAGCATACCTGCTAAAAAAATTATTTGCCGCATATACTTGTAAAAATTTAAATAGATAACTTTTAAGATAAAATAGATAAATTTAAGTAGACAATTAAACGAAGGAAGAATTAGCGCTATTTTTATATATTTAAAACAGTTGATACAGCTCATTTTTATAATCTACAGTGGGATTAATAAATATTTTTTTTAATATGGAAAAGAGCCCAGAGTACTTATAAGTATAAATGATTTATTTCTTAAAAAAACACACAAATATAAGTAGCAAGACAAAATCATATGCGTATTCCAAATCTATACTAAAATAATATAAAATTCTATTATGACAAATCAAATATAGTTTTATTAGGAAAATAGGGCCCCAAAGGCAAAGCCTGATGAGGGATTCCATCAGATAAGTTTATTTAGATAAAGAGTTCATTTGCGGTTGCATACACTATAACTATCTATATCTTCTAATCCCATAAATTAATTTATTGTTACACTCTTTATGGCTTAGCAAACAGAACTAACGAAACTTAAACTTACCCTTCGTGAATTTAAAAATAAACATAATATACTTATTTTAAAGAAAATATATGTTTAGACATTGCCACAAACCGCCAAACCAAAATAACAAATAATAAAGGTTTTATTTTATACACTGAAGCACGCCTATTTTACAGAAACTTAGTACACTATCATATTTTACGTACCACAGTAACATACACTATAAGAGAAAAACAAATTACTTATTGAATAATAGTTATCAGATACTCAACGTTACTTCTGTCCATACTTAAAAGCTAAGTTTTAACACTTCTAAGGATTTTATTTAATTTTTTAATGTTTTTCATATTTTGTGGCAACCTATTAAAAAGTCTTGGTCCTGTATAATTAAATGTTTTTGTATAAAAAGTTACATTAGGTTTAGGAACTCTAAAATTACTAGCATTTCTAAGACTTTGTCTAAAAAAGTTAACATTTTATGGTAAATTTCCACTAATTAAATAAAAAGCTTTTAAAACCTTAAATATATAAATACAACGTAACGGCAAAATATTCATACAAACAAAACATGGATGAGATGGTTCTCTTAATCTTCTCTTTAGAATTAATTTAACATACCACTTTTGAATGTTTTCCACAGGTTTTATTTTGGGTTTATACGTTCCACCCCAAGAAATTATAGCGTATTCTAATCTACTATTTACTAAGGCAAAATATAAACAACGTAGAGTTTGGATTGGGCATACGTCCCGCAAGTGATAAAAAAGTCTAAATCCTGTTATGAGTTTTGATTTTATTTTAATTATATGCGTTTTCCAGCTCAATTCGCTATCTAGAATTACACCCAAATATTTAACTTCTCTGTTTGGACTGTTTTTTAAACAATTTACACAGGTATTAAACGTATTTAAACAATCTAATCATTTATATATATATATATATATATATATATATATATATATATATATATATATATATATATATATATAATTTGATTATGAAAATGAACCCCCTTAAATTAATATTAATGCAGTTAGTTTTTTGTGTGTTGAGAACTAATTTATTCTTGTAAAACTACCATTTTAAAGTTTCCAGATTAGTTAAAATTTTTCTTTCTGATTCCTCCCACGTCGCACTTAAATAGCAGAGGGCCGTGTCATCCGCAAATGCGGTGATTTGGCCATTTAATGAAGAATTAGATGGGGAACTCCGTGCCTGACTACACCCATTTTACTTAAAACACCCTTGATTTTAACACATTGCCTTCTATTTTGTAAGTAGCTGGAAAACCAAGCATGAGCTACCCCACGAACCCTACAATTATATAATTTCTCTAATAAAATAGGATGGTTGACTGTATCAAATGCCTTCTGTATATCTAGGAAAATTCCCCTCACACACTTACCACTATTAATACCTTCATTTAAGTTGCTAACGAAGTCTAAAAGAGCCCGTTCTGTATTCATTCCCACTCTAAACCCATACTGATTAATGCTAAAAAAATTTATCCCATTTAAGAAGCTAATGAGTTTTTCTTTCATTACTTTTTCTATTATTTTGGAAAATTTTGAAATCAATGAGATCGGGCGGAAATTCGAACAAATGTTGGGTGAATTACCTTTATAAATTGGTATTGCAACAGCCCTTTTAAGACTCTCAGGGAAAATTCCCATGCTAAAACTTAAATCGATAATGAACGTAAAAACTTCAGCTATCCTTGAGCATATATGCTTAACTAAAAAAGAGTTCAAACCATCAATCCCAAGCGATTTTCCATTTTTCAGAGACCTAACTATTCTCACAATGTCATCACAACACACCGGCCCTAACAACATTGATGACCTCTCTTGAACTAGGATAAAATTATTTTTGTATTGGCAGTTCTCCAAACCATTCGGCAATGAGTTATCCTCTATTATGTGATCAGCTACCGACAGAAAGAAATCATTAAATTCATCAGCAACTATTTTTGGGTCTGAAATAATTGTGTTATTAATTTTTAAACAAAATATATCATTCTTTATGTTTTGACCAGTCATATTCTTAATTTTATTCCAAGTAGCTTTATGATTACCAATATTGTTTTCCAGTTTATTTCTATAATAGTTTGATTTAGCTAACTAAATTTTTTGCTTTAACCTGTTCCTAAAGAATTATAATATAACCTAAATATATCATTTAAAGACCTATGTATTTTTTTTTATATAACCAATTTCTTTTTCTTACTTGATTACAAATGTAATCATTCATACAAGGCTTTAATTTGCAATTTCTGTTATTTAATTTATATACTACTTTACATTGTTCAATGCAAAATTGTATTTTAAAAAATAAATCACACGCCACAGAAGCGTTATTCTGCCTATAGATGTCAGTCCAGTCCATATTAGTCAAAATATCGTCCAGCTTATCGTAACTAATAACAGTACGAGTAGCAGCGGCGGGCTCGGCTGCGGGGCGCCCGGCCGCAACGACGTTATGTAGTGGTCGGTCACATCGGCCTCCACCGCACACGGTCGCTTGTCTCTACATGACATCCTCAAGTAGTCATGATCGATACACGATCCTGTCGTAGCACTTTCTCTTGTCGGTTGAGTTACAAGCGCTTCAAACCCATAACCAGCCATCATTAATTTATAGTTGTCAACATCATTATCATCTGTCTTTAATAAATCAATATTTATATCACCCATCACAATACTGATTTTTTTAAGATTTATCATTTTTGTTTCAACATGTATTAAATTCAATAATAAGGTATTGAATGGTAAAACTATGTAAACGATAAACAGTAAATAAAATGAAATCGTGGCCTGAAAAACACACTTGTAGCATTAAAATATCAGCTGATTTTAATTTTAACTGTTCACTTTTAACTGTATGTAATAATTACAGCATTCTTTTTATAAACCACTACCCCACCCGAACGATATCTTTCATTTGTACATACGATCAAGTCATAATTAGGTAGCCTATAAAACATGGCTTCATCCTTACTAATCCAAATTTCACTTACAATTATTATTTCTGGATACTCGTCCATTACACTCAGCTCAGCTAAAAAACCATCAAATTTTTTTCGCAAGCTACGAATATTTTGATGTATTATATAACAACTATTTCCTTCCATATTAAAAATTTCCTATAATTTACAAAAACACATAAATACAATTATCACCTACTACATTCTTATGAAAATTGTTTGAAACAACAATAAATTATTTATACCATCTGAATGTTTTAATTTGCTAAAATTATAAAAAAAGATAATTACTATGCTAAACTCAAAATGTAGCTTAATTATACCAGCCATTTTCCGAAGATAAAAAACACTTTTGTCGTCAGAACAGTTTACAGTTTTTCTCGGCTGCAGATTTGATCTCGATCGCCGGCGAGCCGGCGAGCCGTCGCTGACGCGCATGGAGATGTTGCCGCCTCGAAGCCACAGATATTTAATATTGCGTGTCTTCTTCACCTCCGAGCCTGTCCAAAGAGTCGTATTCTAGATGGAGATAGAGACTCGTTGACGAATATCAGTTTATCAATTACTAGTCCAATATGCCTCGTAGAAAATTCTTGCCTTTTCTCTCGTCTTTTATTTATTAAGAGTTCTTTATCGGTACAGCGAACGGATTTAACGATAATGCCGCGTGGTCGAGATGGATTGTCCTTACTGCCGACGAGATGACACACGTCTATCATGTCATCAGCAATGTTTACATTAAAGGCCTTCCCGACGTCTTTCACAATTTGCACTACCGTTTCATTATTAGCTTCAGGAATACCTTGCAGCTCAACACAGTTCCTCCGCGAATACTGTTCTAACTCGTCTACCTTTTCTTTTAAAACTTTATTTTCAGATTTTATTTCATCAATCACTTTTACAAATTTTTCAATTTTTCTAATCCCGATATGCAAAGTTTCAATGTTCTCTTCAATTTTACTATGCAGTAAACCGTAAGACTCATTAAAATCACTTACATTTTTCATTTGATCATCTCGTATTTGACTCAGCGCCTTCATAATGTCCTCTAGCGTTATCGTACTTTCTTGCGCACTAGTTTCCAGTCTCATACTCTTCCACCGCGCTTGGCCACACAGATCACACCTCCAAACGGCGTTTTGCTCCTCCAAATAAGCAAAATCCGCTTGGGCCATTTTAACACATTTTGCGTGAAATAATTTTGCACAGTCACTGCACATTAATTTTGTTTGACTTTTTTTGAAACTAGACAAGCACACTTGGCAGTTATACATATTTAAGAAATATATAAGAAGTCTCAGATTGTCACTTACAATATGCAATAGCGTGGGACACGAGGATAATACGAAAGCCACTAATACACGGGAACACAGATAAGAGATCCGCACTGCGACACGTCCGCTCCGTTTGAACTCTGATTCATCACTGAAGTCAACCATAAAAACCTATTATTGCTTACAGCATTGAAAATGTTCATAGCTCAATACATTATATGTGGCAGATATCCCGCACAACAGTTATAATTGTGTTTACGCACTCATCTGCACGTATTTGTGAGTATCTCAGGACAGGATTAACAAACCAATCGACTAAGACGGACATTCGCATTGATCGTGTGGTAATTATGTAATACGTAAATAAACAGGATACACATCGCCAGACGTTTGTTCACAATACTATTTGATCAAAATATATAATGCAATCGGAATGTACAAGTTTGCGCAGAATATGTATGCAATTTAATATACAAACAACACGTGATTTGCGAACTTTATATTTACACTAGTTGCATCCATTTCATACACAAAAATAACAACATATTCAACTAGGAGATCTGCACAATTCTGTGAATTTAACGCTTCGTTGTATTGTTTCAAGAGTACTTTTTCCTAACCATGCTCTATTAATTCGTGATGGTGTTAAGAACACCAGTAGTTTCCATCAGTGGCCATATGAAAATCCTCATGCTACAACGGACAATAAGTTTCAGCGCGTATTTTCAGTCAATGTGTGGAGTGGTATAGATGATAAAGTAATTGGCCCATTCATATTAAATAATCGACTTGTAGCAGAAACATACGTGGAATCTTTACGTAATAAACTGTTTATGTTATCCAATAACCTTATATGAAATTAGTTTAAAATAGCAATATATAGTAACTTATATACAAGGTTTAACATTTCGGTTCAAAATAAACTCTATTTACATTTTAGAAGTTGTACAGTTGAGGAATTTAAATACGGTATATAAAAACTTCAAACTTGTTTATAGTAAGAATTGGGAAAAATCGTTCTATCTGTTCTAGACATTCTAAATTGTGTTAACAGTTTACATTAAAGTGGAAAACTTTAATGTTGGTACAAACTGCATTAAACCATTTTAAGGTAAATAAAGAAAACTATTAGAGTAGAAAGGTTTTATTTATAATTTAAATTCTGTTTCTTACAATTGTTAGAAATTCTGCATAATCGTCTTTATTGTTTTATAACCTAAATTGATAGTATATTAGGATTCTAATATAAATATGAAAACAATTTAAAATTACTTTAAACTGCCATTGTTTGAATCTTAAAACCCAATTTTCTTAAAACTTCTGATACTACTTAAAACTTTGCTAATCCAAAGTACAGAATAGTCTAGTGATTTACTGGCTACAGGATAATAATAACTAAGGTTTTAATTTAAAAAAATACAATTAAATCTTTTAATTACTTACTGCATAAGTCTGCACTAAAAATTACCTATTAGCAATATATTTCGATCTTACATTAAAATTAAGAGTCGCTATCATCATTTAATAAGACTTTAGAGTTATATGCAAGAAATGTATAGGCATTACGTACATTATGCAAAAAATTAGATAATTGTCTTTTGCCGTGTACAGTTTACAAAAAGAAGAAGCAATTATTTAACTTTTGAAATCAGAAAATATCTTTTAGTAAAGTCACATAAATTACATTATACAGTATTTGGACAAAATATATCCAAATGGTGAAGTTGCGCGGGGAGGGGTTTAGCGACACAAAACACTGAGAAGATAGCACTGCTACCAGCCCATTATAGTAATTTAGTTATAGTTATCATCACATGTCATTTTTTCTTATCACCGCTCGTAGATATAAGCAACTAATTTATCAATTCTTGTAGCCCCTAACGGACTCAAAGACACAATTATTAAACCCATTGTTTCTGATCATGAATATTATATAATCAATCTTTGCATAAAATATTACAAAATAAAAATTTATTCAAAAACACTTAAACTAAACTGGAATATATTTCGGTGACTAGGTAAATATTAAGCGTATAATGAAACGTTGATAGTTGATAAAATAGACTTAATATGTATTTTGAAAATGCTAAACTTATAGTAACATCCTGATTTCTTTACCCTACATTGCACTTAACATAAAAAGTTATAACTTTATTCTACAGGAAATGAAAAAGGAAACAGATTAATAAAGCAATAGTTTTCATATTTATACTCGTAATAAAACTATTTGTCTATAAATTCTCTATACATAT